>NW_015551107.1:332507-361178 GCF_001515605.1 Sinocyclocheilus anshuiensis
TCTCATTGGATCGAAGCAAATCTCAAAGTGAGTTGTCACCGAAAGGTGAGGAGTTTGCATCTATAGTTTAATAGTCTGAGCCCATTGACAGATGTTTGTTCTTGTTTTAATCATGAACACACTTCATTTTGATTGAATTTCACAGAAAACAAGACTTATAAGTGTCTTAATCTTGAATCTTTGGACATTTGCACTTGAAAACAAGTCAAAAATACTGATGAAGATTGAAGAACATTATTATCTATCTGTCATCTATCTGTTTATGGAAAATGAATTAATATTTTCCAACTTTAAAGGGTTTCTAATACAACTTATTGTGTGCTCCCTAAAGATTTACACTTAGATGTAGTTGACATAATGGGTTCCCTTCAATTTATTCCTTTAATTTGCTTTACTTGGTCTTAAATTTACTTAGAGTTACATAAAACCTGCAGAAACCCTGATACAGATACTTAAACATGCATTTGAATTTCTCATCCGTTAATAAAAGCTGTCCTTCATTCAGGTGTAGCATGAATACATTCCCAGACACACACTACATCCAGTGATAAATGATAAATCTGGCATTTTGTTGAAGCAATAAGCCCCAATAAGCACTTCGCGTCGTGCCTAACATCCCCCTTAGCTGTTATAAATTCACTGTAAACCACGGCTTCACGGGGATTATTGCTTTTATAAAACGGTTATTCCATATACGTAGTAAGATTTCACAAAATAAAACATATGATATAAATGTGGTTGTGATGGTTGCAGGTGTTTGATGATGCTGAGAGCCTGAAGGCTAAAGTGAAGCAGCTAGCGGAGGCGCTGCAGCAGGCCAAGCATGTGGTCATCTACACCGGAGCGGGAATCAGCACGGTGCGTCTGTCTCATAAACGCAGTGGCTAGATAGAGTGCATTAAAACCATTGCTCATTTTAGTATTACCAACAAAACAATATTGAAGTGTCATGAAACCCTAAAACACATTTTTTGAGGTGTTAACACATATGAACAGGTTGCACATCAGTGATAACAACAATAGCACTAATTATTTCTATTATTAAGGGTAAAGTGGTTATTTTTTCATTTTTTGGGATTAATTTCGTTCTTCTGGTTCAAAAAGCAAAGTTGAACCAACGTCACGAAAAGTGACGTATGTGCGTTAATTTGCAGTGGTGATTGACAGCTGTGGCTGGAGAGTACGTCTACGTCTTCAGTTTTGAGATGTAAATGGTTGTAAATATTAGATATGTTGTCCATCTCTGTGTTAATTGTGTAGGTTTGTGTTCTCGTCAGGCCGCATCCATCCCAGACTATCGGGGGCCCAATGGCGTGTGGACTCAGCTGCAGAAGGGCCGATCTGTGAGGTGAGGGATACACTACTACAGTGGTTCCTGTCTAGAATACGGATTTAGAGTTTAAGAGTTAGCCTTGCCTACTGTTTTTGTTCTGATCGGGTGTGTTCTGCCACATGTTAACATCCGTCAGTGCGTCAGATCTGAGTCGAGCTGAGCCCACTCTCACGCACATGTGCATCTGGATGCTACACAAAGTGAAGATGGTGAGTGACAACACATGGTTGTGTGTAATGTTTCTGTGAATGATCAGAATCCCGCATACATACAGCACACTTACATTGAGCGGTTTGTACTATATAACAAATCTCAATAGCTTGATTGTTATATCGGCGGAAAACAAACTATATTATCGCCCCGTGATATATCCATTTTTTTATATAGTACTTTTTTGCAGATTGATCAGAAGGTACAGTAAGTTACATATTCTAGTATTTGGGAGCAGAGTTATTAAAGTCATTATCTGCTATCTATCTATCCAGTAACTGTTTACATGTAATCTGGATTACGTAATCAGATTCCAAAAATTAAGTACTTAAAATGCTCATAATCAGATTACAGTTACTTTTTTATGGATTACGTGATTACATATTATTCACACAATAGCAGTTAATTTATAATTCATTCTAATTCTTTTTTTCTTGTTTGAAGTTTCCTTTTTAAAAATCCGACTGTCTGTCATACCATTTATTTACAATATGGAATGGTCATGTAAACGTCATATAAATTTTTTTGCAATTTTTTTGATCTTTGCAATCCGTGCTTCTAAAGTTGGGGGGGAAACACTCTTTATGAAACAAATAAATATGAAATGTATCATTGATTATGAATGGTAAGTTTAAAACAAGTTAGGTAAAAAAGTAATCTGAAAAAAGTAGTCCGAATACATTACCTAAAATAAATAGCCTAGGTTACGTTACTAACTAGTATTCTTCATGTAATCTGCAATCAGTAACAGACTACAATTTGTATGTAATCTACCCAGCATTGTATCCGCACACTTAAAGTATACTCGTGTAGGGCGATATATCATATATTGCAAATCTCTACTGCTTGCACAATACAAGTCACCGTTATTTAATTAGTGCTTTTTACAATACAGATTGTGTCAAAGCAGCTTTACAGTATTAAACAGGAAAATAGTGTCGAAGTAACTGTAATTTGTGACTATATTATTATAACTTGTAACTAAATGTGATTATATTATCGCCCAGTTACAATATAGTCTAGCTAAATGCAACTATAAGGCATTAAGATATTACAAACATTATGATTTTCTGTAAAGCTGCGTTGAAATGAGGTGTTTTGTGAAAAGTGCTATAGAAATATTTTTAACTGTTGCAGGTTCAGCATGTGGTCTCGCAGAACTGTGATGGTCTTCACCTGCGCAGTGGTTTGCCCAGACACGCTCTCTCTGAACTCCACGGAAACATGTTCATTGAGGTCTGCGAATGAGATTTGCGACATTTGTCATATATCTAAAGTGAAAGTGTCTTGATGCACTTGTCTTGAAGGATAGCACAGAGATATCAAAATCTAATGTAGAATACAGTCTTTTACTCCCAGTTATGGGGCCAGTTTTACTAACAGCTTGCGCCAGCGCAAACGTCTTTTGGCGTTAAAATAGTACTGTCTGGATTTATTAAAGACACGCAGTGACGAATTAGCGCTGAAAAGGCGTGGACACAGTTATTTTTGTGCCTGACCTTATTGAATATGCATTTGTAGGAGTTTCCCTTTCAGACGCAAAACTGATGGGAGGAGAGTATTTAAATTAATCACGCAACACGTTGTACTAGCGTTTGTGCTTGTAAAAAATTACTGGTATTTTCGCCATTATTTAATGCCCAAAAAAAGCATGTCTTTAAACTATTTTTCGCTTGAACTGGCTGCAATTATTGTTGCTAGGAGGAGGCACCGCAGAGAACAGGGAGCGCGTGGTAGAAGGGAGAGGATTTTTCCTCACATATTAATTTATTTTGAATGCCAGAAGAACACATTATCTGAACATATCGTTTGCCAAGCCATGTTATGTGTAATTTGCTTCAGGAAATAAAAGACGACTTGAACCCTCAACTAGGAGTCACGCAATACTAGCTCTATCAAAGCTTCTAGAAAACCTTCATTTTTTGGCCTCTGGTTATTTTCAACGTACTGTGGCTTCTTTATTTGCTATTACGCTAATTTGCGCTGCGCTTGGTATATTGCATTGGTCGATATGTAAATGAGATGCGTGTTCTTTAATGTGCGCATTGTTAGTAAATCACCCGAAGAAATTTCCACGCCCATCGGCGCTGTTTTGTAATTGCGCTCTCGCGCTAATTTGCCCTGTTTAGTAAAAATGGCTCTTAGAGTTAAGAAAAAAAAACATTATGTGACCCTGGACCACAAAACCAGTCATAAGGGTCAATTTTTCAAAATTGAGATGTATACATAATTTCCATTGATGTATGGTTTGTTAGGATAGGACAATATTTGGCTGAGATACAACTATTTTAAAATCTGGAATCTGAGGGTGCAAAAAAATCTAAATATTGAGAAAATCGCCTTTAAAGTTGTCCAGATTAAGTCCTTGGCAATGCATATTAATAATCAAAAATTAAGTTTTGATATATTTACGGTAGGAAATTTACAAAATATCTTCATGGAACATGATCTTTATTTAATATCCTAATGATTTTTGGCATAAAAGAAAAATCTATAATTTTGACCCATACAGTGTATTGTTGGCTATTGCTACAAATATACCCCAGCGACTTAAGACTGCTTTTGTTGTCCAGGGTTATATATTTCGAAACTGTTTGTAAAATATATATATTTTTTTTTTTATCTTCCACTCTGCCGTCCCATCCGTCACACAGGTGTGATTGCTGCTCTCCGGCACGGGAGTTTATCCGGCTGTTTGATGTGACGGAGCGCATGGCTCTGCACCGACACGGGACGGGCCGCCTGTGTCCTCACTGCAGAGCGCAGCTCTGAGACACTATAGTGCACTTCGGTGAGCGTGGCACCCTGGAGCAGCCGCTCAACTGGAAGGGGGCCGCCGAGACGGCACAACGGGCTGACCTCATCCTCTGCTTGGGCTCCAGCCTGAAGGTGAGGGTGTGACTGGAGCGGGTTAAAGGAACAGCTCACACAAAAATGAAAATTCTGTCATCATTCACTCACCCTCATGTCGTTCCAAACCTGTATGACCGACTCTCTTTTGTTGAACACAAAAGAAGATATTAGGAAGAATGTTGATAAGCAAATAGTTTTGGTTCCAGTTGACTTCCATAGTATTTTTGGCCATATCTTGGTAGTCAATGGGAACTGAAAGTGTTTAAATAACAAAATATCTTCAAAATATGTTATACTAGTAGTGATGGGAGAAACGAACCTTTTCGAAGCTTCGAATCAATTGCGCAACAAAAACTCGAGCTAAAACATGCATAAAAACAGCTTTTAAAAACCCATTGCAATTTTTTTTATTGAAAGTATAATACATTAAATGCCATAAAAATAATAAAATACCGTTACATATGAAGTGTCAGTATAATATGTGGTTTTTAAACTATTTAATATTAATTTGTAGGGCTTGTTTTGTTTGTGTTATGGAGAGCTTGTGTATTGAGGCCAGTAAGAGACTATTAACTACTTCTCATCCTTTTAGTTACACAAATGACTCGTTAAAAATGTCTACAAATTGATGAAACTGATCCGAGATCAGGTAAAAATCATAGACGCTGGTTCAATGGTTCGCCACTGGGGGGCTCAATGAACTCGCATGATTCGCTGGTTTACAGAGATCAGCCCCCCACCCCAACGGAAAACCATTGACTTTTCGAAACCGTTATGATGTAACGAAGCCTCGTTTCCTGTAATCACGTGAGTTTGATTCACTGTTTCAAAACACATGATTCACAAAGGTTTCGAAGGTTCACGAAGCAGTGCTTCAAAAGCGCCCATCACTATGTTATACATTCAAAATATATAATGATCCAATATATTATGCTCCACAGACGGTCATACAGGTTTGAATGACGAGGGTGAGTAAATGATGGCAGGATTTTAATTTTGGGTGAACTGTCTCTTTAAATTATGTAATCCAGAGGGGCGTGGCTTCAATCTTAAACTACTGGTACCATAGGTATAGCTAGATGCACTGACGTAGTTTGGAGGCATTGCTTGGTTTTTTTTTTCATGTGTTATTTAAGCTTTTATGCAAGCAGCAGCAATACAAGATCTTAAAAGTTGAACATATTGCAATATTTGTCAAAATGACATTGTTGTGTACTAAATAATGCAGCTGATGCCATGTATTGTGTGTTTGTCCATCAGGTGTTGAAGAAATACTCGTGCTTGTGGTGCATGAACAGACCAGCCAACAAAAGACCAAAGCTGTACATTGTAAATCTACAGGTAATATTTCTCTTCATAAAACCACTCTTGATTCTTCTGTTTTCCATCAAATGAAATGTGGCTTTCGGTTAACATGATCTAACAGCTTGGTGTGTTTTCCTTATTTTAGTGGACACCGAAAGATAACCTGGCTACTCTGAAAATGCATGGCAAGTGTGATGCTGTGATGGGTCTTCTGATGGAGGAGCTGGGTTTGGGAATTCCCGTTTACAACAGGCAAGACCCACTTAACACTGAATTCATGTGTCTAATATACTGCTAAGGTGCAGAAACATTAGCAGGCAAAAACTTCCACTGCCAATAGTGTAGATACTAGTGCTGTCAAACGATTAATCGCGATTAATCGCATACAAAATAAAAGTTTTTGTTTGCATAATATATGTGTGTGTTCTGTGTATATTTATTATGTATATATAAATACACACACATACAGTATATATTTAAAAAATATTTACATGTCTATATTTATATTCGTATAATTTATATTATACATATATTTAATGCATAAGCATAAAATATTTTTCTGAAATATATACATGCATGTGTGTATTTATATATTCATAGTAAATATACACAGCACACATACATATATTATGTAAACAAAAACTTTTATTTTGGATGCGATTAATCGCGATTAATCATTTGACGGCACTAGATGCATGAAGCAGCGCTCAGACAGAAGTCGCTTTCAAACCATGCAGCTTTTTGTTGGTCAACGCAGCAAATTTGCGAGATAAATGTGAACCTGTTGCAAAATGGTTGTGGGGTAAACTTCTACCCTCATACAAAATACCTGATCGCATGGATTCCTGACTGGATTTCTCTAAGCACTAAGCAGTACAGAAAGAGAGACCGTGCTACATTGTGAACAATTGACACAGCCACTGACTTCAAGACAGCAGAACAGGAAGTGCTAAAACGCTTGTTTTTTTTAGGTTTTTTGGCACTCTGTATTCCTCATATAACATGGCCTCAAGCCTGATAGTCATATATTTTCATCCGAAGCAGCTGTCGGTTATTAATATTGCCTGTAATTTGTACGAATAACAGATCACAAGACCCCATCTTCAGCTTGGCTAAACCCCTCAGTCCACAAGAGCAGAAGAGCCACACTCGTGAAGAGATAGCGCCACCTGCTGCTCTGGAGGACGCTTCGCCGGACACACAGGCTCAGGGTGAAGCTACTGCGGTTCAGGGAGGCTGGTTTGGAAGAGGATACGCCAAAGCACGGAGGAAAAAGAATACTGTGTAGTTCCTGAAGCTGCTCTGTTGGGTTAGGACAGTGTCCTTTCCCATCACACTCGCTGCTTGAATACATGTTTTACTGATGAACGTGATGCTATAACCTCATGGGTTACAGATAACTGCTTTTCTGAAAATATATAGCCGTTTAAATAACTTGTAGCAGAGTGAGCAGGTTTACGTGATGGCTTGGTTTGGCTAAGTGCACTTTACTTCCAATCTCAGGTTTATAGAAGAAGCAATATATGATTCTTATGGCAGCAGTTTTATGAGAACGGCTGAAATTTTTGCTGTTGTTGTTGTTTTTCACCTAAAATATGAAATGGTCATTTACTCGCTTATATGTTGTTCCAAAACCTGTGGGAAAACAACAAAACAATTTTTCCATACAGATGGAAGTGAATAAAGACACCTTTTGAGCTCTAAAAAAGTAGCATAAAAGTACAATACTTTGTCATGCTTTGCCAAATGAAATTGTTGCTGTAAAGAACAGCAGGAATGTTCTGCTGAACGTCTTGTATGTAATGTGTTTAGAACAACATGTAGACAAGTAAATGACTGCTTTCATCGTTTGAGTTAGACTTTAGGTTAGAGTTGTTTACAAGAAATCAGTGTTACTGGATTGAGTAAAAATGAATGCTTTATTTCAGTCCACTATTAAAAGAATTAATGAATTTCATTAACTTAATGAACTAGATAAACCGTTCTTACACCAAGTAATACAATGTGTATGTTTCAATTAAAAGAAATGTTTATGTTGACGGTGACCCTTATTATGGTGCTATAACTGATTAGAACCAGGATTTACATTTGAACCTTCCCTGTTTAAATATAGGATTGTATCTATACATATGAGCAGCAAAACCCTCACGTGTGGACTTAATTGTATAATAATCGTAATAACTTGAACTGAGATCAATGTTTGGTTGGTTCTGACTGCTGTAAGTGCCATTACTTGTACGTCATTGGTTTTGTACTAATTGCTATGTTTTGTCTCCGTTTTCATGGGCATTCTGTGTGCTACTGTAAAGAAATCGTGAGTATTTGAGGATTCACATGATTATGCTTGTATTGAAAATAAATGAAAATGGACAGTTTGCCACAATAATACACTGCCATTGTTTCTTGTAAGACACGATTCATTTGGCCCCTAAGAAATAAAATGAGTATTTTTTAAGTGCACAGAGGAAGAAGGGTGAGTTTTGGTATTTAGCTGTTGGTTTTGAGCTTTTTCACTGCGTCGATGAGCTCTGGAAAAGCTGTGTTCTGGAAAGGTCCGAGTATTTCTGTAGATCTGTCTTCAGTCCATCAGCCACTTCCTGTTGCTCTTCCCAGAGTCTAGATCCGAACTGAATTATGTACTTCACGTTTGTTTTGATCTTCTCCCGTTCTCATGGCCGGCTGAAATATCCTGAGGTAAATGGGAATAAGAAGGTAGATTTAGCACACACTCACATGGATGATGATTGATGTTATGAGTGATTTTTACTGTACACGCACCGCTCTCGCGTGCAATCATGCATTATCATCACACGTGCATTTAAAACCATGCATTTCGTCAGTTTAGTACACATTAAATAGTTTGGGGCTATAAATATTTGTGAGTATTATACTTTAGTGCTGTCAAACGATTAATCGCATCCAAAATAAAAGTTTTTGATCACATAGTTTGTGTGTGTGTACTGTGTATATTTATTATGTATATATAAATACACACATACTGTGTGTATTATGAAAATATTTACATGTATATATTTATATTCATATAATTTATATTATATATAAATATATTTAATATATAAACGTAACATATTTTTCTTAAATATGTACAAGCATGGTTGTGTATTTATGTATACATAATAAATATACACAGTACACACACAAACTATGTGAACAAAAACTTATTTTGGATGTGATTAATCGCAATTAATCGTTTGACAGCACTATTTAATATATAAATATAACATTTTTCTTAAATATATACATTCATATGTGTATATTTATATATAGGCTACATAATATATGTGCATGTACTGTGTATATTTATTATGTAAACAAAAACTTTTATTTTGAATGTGATTAATCGCGATTAATCGTTTGACAGCACTAATATACTTTACTTTTAAAAATGTGTTGGCTCAGAGATTGATCATTCAAGTGCAGCAGAATCGAATCCTGCCCAATAATCACTTGTGATCATTCAAATGTTTCACTATATCTGACCCATATCAACGGGAGAAGTAGTGAACCAAATAAGCAGAAACGTATAAATTACATTTCTTCAAAAAAAGGATCAAGTAAATCCTTATTAATACATATTACAGGCCTAATAAGCATGCAAGCAAACGCTGCCAGGCAGAATCACTCAGTACCTCATGGCTGCAGCGGCTCCTGAGCTGTGTCGGATGATGGCCGTTTCTTCATCACATTTCAGCTCCTTCTCCATGAACGGCAGCCAGATGCTCTCTCTGGCAGTCACTGTCAATTCAAATAGAATATATTATACCAGATATATGTCATTCAGATCTCCTGTAATAAAGTTATGTGAACGTGTACTACCAGGATCCGGCATGTTCTTCAGCATACAAGACACATCTGGCATCTGCGAATATGATTTAAAAACACATCATATTGTATTCAATCACTGTAACTCTATCATTTTCTGCATTTTATGTTTTAATTTGACAGGGACAATGCATTGTCACGGTGAAAAATAAAATGAAAATTAAATAATTTCATTTAATATTCAATTTTAGCATATATTTTGCATATAGTCTTCCATAATGAAATTGGTGATCTGGTTTCCTTTTTTATAATTGAATTTATGTATTTACAATACCTTCCATACTGTAAAAGTATCATATTTAATATGCAAATGTCTAAAGCCTCTAAACTATCAACGTGTTCAAAACTTTGCTGATAAACCACCTTCAGATTATGGTCCATGTGTCTTTTGCTGTGAAAAAAAATTACTGATTTTTATAGTAAATGTAAGAATAACTTTTATATTGTTAGAAATATGTCAAGATGAACACTCACTGGACTGAAGCAACAACATAGATTTACTTAACCATACATCATTTTTTAGAAAAATCATGTATTATGTTTGATATTTTTATCATCTGGCTATTGAGGAAGGTTTATTTGTTCATCTCTCACAAGCTATCAGAATTCACATCTTATAAACAGTGTTGGGGAAAGTTACTTTTAAAAGTAATTCATTACAATATTGCATTACTCCATAAAAAAGTAACTAATTACATTACTTAGTTACTTTTTTAAGTAATGCATTACTTTACTAGTTACTTGAAAAAAGTAATCTGATTACGTAACTCGCGTTACTTGTAATGCGTTACCCCCAACACTGCTTATAAATATCAATGCAAAGGCACCAAATTGCATATTTTTTCTCAGTTTGGGCCTCTGAATTTTTTCATTTCCATTACTAGAAAATGATTTTCAGACTACTATTTGACATGTCAGGCTTTAAGTGGCTTTATTTATAACCCTAAAGCTCAGCTCCTCAGCAAAACCCTGCACGGTGAGGAGCAGCGAGCTTTTCCAATGTTATCAAAGACTGCGCCACCTACAGGACAGTCCGCCGGTTTCTCTCCACATGACAGTCATCCCCCATCTTTCTGTCAGCCCACCAGCGAGAAATACAGAACTGTGAGACAAAAAGGCAGTAAAAAAAACAAAAAAAAAAGGAAAGCTAAATAAACTTCTGTTTATATGCCTGTTTTCATATTTACATAAAGGAAATCACAATTGAATGCACAATGGAATTTACAGTGACTTAAATTATTCTGAAGAAGTATACAGTGGCATAAAGCTGGAGAGTCATATTTGATCTGTATACCTGGCGTTCTCTCAACGATAAAGTTTATGTTATTTGTAAACACTTTTTAATGCTGGTTGGTGAGAGGAGTGAGGTGCCTCAGGTGTCGCAAGAGGGCGCGACGGTATAACAACATCTCTGCATCGCTGTGAAAATATGTATTTATTACGTTAAAGACCTCTTTAAAGGATTTACATACATTTTTTAATGAAAAAATAATAATGTTACACTAAAAGCAACATATATCAATAAATGTGATTAATAAAACCTATAGCAAATTTGGTGTTTAATGGATGCAGTGCATTAGAATGATCCGTGTACGGTTTTGTTTGTTTGTTTGTTTTGTTTTGTTTTTTTCGCGGGACATATCCGTGCAAGAGCATTGACGCCCGGTGATCTGTCATCAGTAAACCTCTCCCATCCGACTCACCGACTGAGAGGAGGAGTGTGTGTGTGTGTGTGTGGGTGCGTGCGTGCGTGTCACAACCACAACCGCTAGCATTTCTCATATCAAAGTCTGATGTTCCGCTAATGCAAAGGTGTTTAAGTTACTTTTCCATGTGTGTTTGTTATGCTGTGCGCGCATGTGTCACTGAATATTAACTGTATCGATCAGTCGGACTGATCAGTGATCAAAGGTGTGAGCGGCTCTCTCTCTCTCTGGATATCAGCAGATTCAATGCAAACGAGAGCCGGAGGTGATGAAGGATCTGGGTGAGTACTGTTTACATTATGAAAAAAGCGCACATCTATATTTATTTGCTTTAGAATAAGACATGTCAAAACTGGGTGATGCTAACAGTTATTGACCTGAGGAGCAACCAGCTAACAAAAATATTGTAAGATCTTTTTGCTAACATTCCCATAATGTTATGAAAACAATATTTCTCTGCACGTTCAAAAGTTTTTTAAATGTTTTAAAACCTTTTTTCCCTGGTTATTACGAACGTTAGAGAAAACAATAAGGCAATATTCCATTTGATCCATTTGAAAACATTGTGAGAATGTTACATTTGAGTGTTCTCCGAACATTCTGAAACTAGTAAAGTTGTAACATTTAAATATGTTAGAGGAACGTCGCACTAAAATGTTTCAGGGGGACAAAACAGTCCACGAATGATGTATAAATAACATTTAGAGAACATTATCAGAGACAAAAATTCTGTTAATGTTACTGGACGAATGTTTGTTCACAACTTAGAGATAACCTTCCCAAATCTTGAGAACATTCCCTGTTAGCTGAGTAGTATGGAAGCCCGTTTCCGCAGCTGAATAAAAAAAATAAAACACTTTTTATCTCGCAATTCTGACTTTTTTCTCACAATTGTGAGTTTACATCTCGCAATTCTGACTTTGTTTCTCTCTCAGAATTGCCTGATACAAACTTGTAATTCTGACCTTTTTTCTCAGAATTGTGAGACATAAACTCGCAATTGCGAGTTATGAAGTCAGAATAGCGAGCTATAAACTCGCAATTTTGATAAATGAAGTCAGAATTGTGAAGAATAAACTTGCAATTCTGAGAACATATCAGTCTTTTTTCTCCTTTTGAACTGGACTTTATATCTTGCAATTGCGAGTGTAAATCTTACAATTCTGAGCAGGGCCGTTTCTATGCATAGGCGAGCTAGGCGGTCGCCTAGGGCGCCACCAGCTGAAGGGGCGGGGGGAGGAATAGGGATTTCGCCTAGGGCGTCAAATTGGCTAGAAACGGCCCTGATTCTGAGAAAAAAAAGCCTGAATTGCGAGTTTATATCTTGCAATTCTAACTTTTGTAACTCGCAATTGTGAGTTTATGAGAAAAAAAAGTCAGAATTGCGAGTTTGTATCAGGTACTTCTGAGAAAAAAGTCAGAATTGCGAGTTTGTATCAGGTACTTCTGAGAAAAAAGTCAGAATTGCGAGTTTGTATCAGGTACTTCTGAGAAAAAAGTCAGAATTGCGAGATGTAAACTCGCAATTTTGAGAAAAAAGTCAGAATTGCGAGATAAAAAGTCGCAATTACCTTTTTTATTTTGTATTCAGTGGCGGAAACGGGCTTCCACAGAGTAGATCTGTAAGTTCTTCTTGACAAAATATTTGGCCTTTTGGATGCTCAAAGGAAATTGCTAATTAAAAAATGTCCAAATTTCACCCAAATATGAAAGTCTTAAAAAGGATAAAAGAACTTTACATCTTACATGCAGTGGAGTCCAAAATTTGAGTTTGCATTGGAAATGTGTCATTCAGAATCTAGTTTAAACTTGCAACAGTGTTTTTCAGGAGAGGTTAAACTCTGTCATATGTGCTCCAGAAACCGCCATCTCTCTCTGTAAACACACACACAGCACTGTAATTCACTGGTGAGCCTTTCTGAGCATTTCTGTCTTCGCTTTTCACGTGCAGAGTCTGCAAGCAGAACATGACGGTGTGGAATGCTGGATCTCTGTTGTGTTTTGAATTGTAGGAGAATCCTTTCATGCTGGTCTTGCACAGCTTTGCTGGTTTAGGCTTGGTCGACTTGTTTCTGGCCTCTGTAGTCTTGATTTGAGAGGTGGTTTTCGGTTCTGTGTGAGAGTCTGTCATGGCAGCTGTGGTAGGACTATACTTTTATTCCCTGTATATTTAGATACTGTAACACATGTCTCAGTGACCTGGAGGGGTTGTGTCTGTAAAGATATGATCTTGTAAGCCTGAAGGACAGATGAAGGATCACTGCTCGCTCAGGTGTTTCCTCAGCCCTCATGAGGCCTAATAACAGTCAGCTTCTGTGTGTCTGCGCTGCTTTAGATCAGAGATGACACCCGGCGGGTGAGGAGTGCAGCGGAGCGTGTCGAGTCGTAATCCCCACACTAATGCTTGCTGAATGCGTCCTGATCCTCACGGCCCTCTTCCTTAGTGGGATCAGGGATGTTTTTTTGGACAAGTTCACGTCAAACCCACGCTTGTGATTCCCATCAGCCTCTTCTCTCCCACAGTGCACATGGCCTATATTTCCACGTCTCATACAGAGCTGTATGTGTATTATCTGAATGATGCTCTCTGTTATTTGAATTAAGAGCACTGTAGATCTTTTGTTTCATACAGTATACTGGTCAAAAGTTCAGAATAATCTTCTAATGTTTTTGTAAAAGATCTCGTATAATGCTCACCAGGGCTGCATTCATTTGTTTAAAATACAGTAAAAATAATAATAATATTGTAAAATATTATTACAATTTAAAAGATGCATTTTATATTTAAATGTAATTTATTCCTGTGACGCAGCGCTGAATTTTCAGCATCATTAGTGCACTCTTCAGTGTCACATGATCCTTCAGAAATCATTCTGATATTCATAACTAGTGCTTTAGTCATAGTCAATTATCATTGGTACCCAATTATTAATAACGGTTCCTATTAGTAGCAATGTCAGACAGTTTTTGCTGCTTAATTTTTATTATTTATTTTTTTTGGAAACCATGATACATATTTCACGTGCTTTTTTTTTCACGTGCAATTTGTAATTTTAAGCACTAAAGCATTCATGTTAGCATATTATTCATTAACTCATAATCACAGTCTGTAAAGGTCATATGTTCGGTTTTCATTAGTTGTGCAGACTTCTGCTATTTACACATCTTAACAAAATTAACATTTATTAACCATTTGTTCATGTTTTTGCAGTACCCAAAGTAAATTAGCGATTATTCATTATTTGTAAATGTTTATAAATGTTTACTAATTTTTTGGTATATTTATGAGCATTGGACTTTTAGCTGCTGTAACAACTTTTGTGTAAATGGTGGTTAGTTAAGTTTATCTGTAACATTTTATAATAAATATACACTAATAAAGTATTTGCAAACTATTAGTTTATAGTTAATTTATGGTTTATAAATTGTAGTTAAAACATTAATACAAATAATGAGTTCTTCATTCATTGTCACTGTAATTAACACAATTATTAATGTTTGATTAGCCCATAGTAAAGAGTTAGATAATGCTTTGTTATCAACTTACTAACCATAAATAGTTCTCACTTCAGATTAGGTCACAGAAACTGCGAAAATGTCATTAATTAAGTGCTTTAAACCAAACCAAGTTAGTTTACCCAAACATTTGTCATAATTGATCACCCTCAAGTCCTTCCAAACCCATAAGACTTCTGTTCATCTTTAAAACACAACTGAAGATATGTTCATATTACAAGTTTTCAGAACAGACATGATTACTTTATTTGATATGAACACTGATGAAAACACAAATATGTTAAACACAAACATGATTGCATGACGTGAAAGAACTAGTCTGCGACAAGCAAAACAAGGTTTGAATATTGAACAAATACAGGTTTGAAACGACACGGGCGAATAAACAATGACAGCATTTTCATTTCTGAGTGAACTATTGTTTGGAGAACTGAACAGCCCTATATGAAAGTTGAGGTGAAAGTGAAAGTTCCCACACAGAGGTTTGTGGGTTCCAGGGTTTTCTCGTTTTGAGAAGAGAAATGCTTCTGCTGCGTTCTGGAGGAAGTAAGAGTTTGGACAGAACCAGTCAGCAGAAAACTCCCTTTATTTCCAGCACAGGGAGTAATAGGTCAGATGCTGTCTCAAACTGTTTATCAGCCTCCATAGAAACACATAACAGACACGACCTTCATCTCTAAGCCTGAAATGATATCAGAACGTTCCTTCTCTGCTTACTTTAAGCAGGAGATACTGTGAAGATTCACACAGACAGCCCTCAACAATGCAGGCAACAAAAACTCAACATGTAGTTTCTCAAACTTAACTTGACCAGCCGGTTTGGAATATCAGTATAATTACAGAAGAGCAAAATATTAGAGCAGATTTAAACATTTTTGACCACTAGATGCCAAAAGATCTCGAGGACCATCAGCTCATGGTCCCATTGAGACACAAATTAAAGACTTTTTGAAAGTTGCTAGTGAATTTTACACATACTTACAAAGAAATGGCAAATAACATTGGATTAAATGAAATTTTGAAGTTTCATGTAAAACTGTTTCTGTTAAAAATCCAAAACTTTGATGGGGTGGGATTTCTAGTCCAATGTTTCCAAAGATATAAGTGCCCAGCCCTAAAACTATAACGGGGAAAATACAGACTCTCCCTAATCAGTGCGCCATATTCGTTCGCCAAAGGTTTTTATAGGCTACCATCAACTCCCAAACAGTTCTTTCACATATGTAGCTAGTTTCTTCTTTATTTACTGATAACCCAGCATGTTAGTCACATTATCGTTGTGAGACAAACGAGTTTCCCGTCACAGTTTTCAGACTGAGGCTGAAAGCAGAACGACTGAAAGGCCTTGAAACATGGGAAGTGAGTGACTGGGAAATGTCGAGTTGTAGTTTGGAGTCGAGTTACTGAATCAGATTTTCTTACAGCTGTTGAGCGGCTCAGTTTGCACCTCCTGTTCTCACATACTCGCTCTTTTCTTGAACCGCACTCCCTCGTGAAAAGAAACGCGATTGCCTAATTCGGCCGTGAATCATCAATTATCAAGTTTTCTTAACACTGTTTTTCCATGCTGTTATTGTGGACCGTAAAAGATGTAGCCAAAAAAATGTAGTTATAAGTAAATGTAATTGTCAGTTTTTATTTGTTGTTGTAAAATCCTATTTGAGTGTTTTTATATGTAGTAATTGTATTCCATTTGTCATTAATAAGCTGTTGGAGTCTTTCTGGTCTGCTTTGGCTTTCTGCACCTGTTGTCCAAACTGAAGCGATCTTGCAGACTGTGGCTCAGCTGTGATAAAGACGCCTGGCATAAACTGACAGGTGGATTTCTGTTGTATCTGAGGAAAGTAAGGGACTCTCTCAGTCTCTCTGTGGTAAAATAGGGGGTTTCTTTATACCACATGTAACTTTTTAGATTCAAGTAAACTTCCTGTGGCTCAGTGGTCAGTTCCTGTGGCTCAGTGGTTGAGCATTGCGTTAGCAGCGCAAAAGGTTGTGGGTTCAATTCACAGGGAACGCACATACTGGTAAAAAATGTGTAGCCTGAATGCACTGTAAATCGCTTTGGATAAAAGCATCTGCTAAGTGGTTATACCATGTTAGTAGAGCAGTGTTTTACAAAATAACCAAGACGCTTCAACAAAACCCCTTTACGTTGTGGAAAACAGTGATTAAAATTAGAGAACAGCAATGATTGTAGCACAAAGGGAGATTACAACTAACATTTCTGAAGGTTACAGTAGTCAAAAATTAGTAGGAGCAGGCACTGGCTTTGAATGACTGCAGCACATCTGCGGCTGCTGGACATCACTAGTCTCTGCACAATGCTACCCAAATAAACTAAACTTGCTCTCATCAATAAAGTGAACCTTGGACCAGTTCTCCTCTCTCCACACAACATGCTCCTCAGCAAAGATGAGCTTAGCCTTTTGATTCTTTCTGCTGATGAGAGTCAAGACACTGTGTGCAGAGACAGATCCTTACCCTGTTCATCACTGAACCGGCAAGCAATTCCAGCTGCAGTGCTGAACCGATTCCCCACTGAGAGTCTCTGCATTATCCTGGCCTCTCGTGCATTTGTCTTTCCTGGACGACCAGCTCTTTAGGGGAGTTGAATGAGTTGATGACATTGTAAAGATGCATTATTGGAGAAATCACCGATTTGGAACGACCAGCTTCTCTTGCTATGGCAGCTATTGGCCTTAATCTGGACAACCTGATGTCGCAGGGTTTCAGTCGCTTTAGAACGACTCACCATCTTGCAAAGTCAGTGAAAGTTAGACTGCCAGTTAAAGGGGTCATATGATGCGATTTCAATTTTTCCTTTCTCTTTGGAGTGTTACAAGCTCTTGGTGCATAAAGAAGATCTGTAAAGTTTGTCAGATAATAAGGAAATTAGCAATAGTTAAACCTTTATGTGCTATGTATTTTAAATAACAGAAAATGCAGTCAAAATGTGCACAAGTGTGCAACCAATTTGTGAATTGGTTTTTAACTTTACTCTATATATAGAGAAAACTCTTAACACAGGGATGATATTAGTAATGAATTGCTTTAGTCCCACTGCAAAAGTACAGTTTAATCAAGTTTTAAACCTCAAATGTCTATGCATGGCCCTGTTTAATTCTATTTTAATGACATTATTGTATTTATATAATACTGTGATATTTTTCCAAGAGCATGTTTTCTATTATCTTCCTTAATTTTTTTTGTGGTAATCAACATAACAGTATAACACATAAATAATTCCATAGATAGCATTTAACTTCAAAGTCAAAAGTGATTGGAAGGAAGAATTTAGGATGTTTTTAGGATGTACCTTTTTATCTGGCAGTTACGAGGGAAAATATAACTCTTCAAGAGATGATTTAAATAGATGTCATGTTTGTAAGGGCAGGATGTCTGATGGATTTAAAGGGTGAGGCTCTACAGTCATGATGTCATTTTCACACACACACAGTCATGCACATCATGCACATTGCACAGCCTATACTTATAAGCACATGATGCCAATACAGTTTTTCTCAGTCGCTTTGGTGCATTTCTCACATCACTATTTACATTTGCACAACAGTTAATGCAGTTCTCAAAACAATTAGTACAAACTGCAAAACCTAGTTGATAACCTGCAAAAGCGTGTCACTTGCTCAAAATGGATAGGTCATTCCTCAAAAGCAAGTATTCATGTCAATGAAAGTGTCAGTGTCATCAAGATGAAAAGTCCTGACACCATTAGAAAAACTGTAAGACTCTTCACGGAGAGAAAAAAAAAAAAGCTAAGTAAAACACACGACAAGCCTGAGCCCCAATCCTGTGTCTTTATAAATGCATTTCAATTATTGTACAACCTTTAATCCTTTCATTCACAGCCAGTTCACCCACATATTCATGTTTACAACTAGTGTAAACGGATCAGACGTGAGATCAAGTTTAGTGAGTTTCTTGTGTTTGGTTTGGGAAAAATTGACTTCTGAAGAGGAAACAGCTGTGTGTGTGTGTGTGTGTGTGTGTGTGTGTTGGTGTTGTGTGTGTGTGTGTGTGTGTGTGTGTGTGTTTCCTGTACAGGTAAGGGTGCAGAGATCAGGAAACAGCTTCCTGAACGCCCATCTCTGAGTAATAGCCAGAAACTATTAACTGTTTTTTTCTGGACAAGAAGTTCCATTACTTTGAAGTTGTCAATATGTTACTAAATTATTGTCATAATCATTTTTTTTATTATTATGTGTATCATTCTTAGAAGAGAAAAGGGTTGCTGTGACAGATGTATGTACGTGTTCACTGAGTCTTGTAAGGAAAAGCATTTCTTCATACAGTAAACTGGGTTAAAGCAGCTGGAGGACGACTGCTGTGCGTCAGATGATCTGACACTGGATCAGTTCAGTCTGAGGAGAATAAAAGAGCTCATTATGCAGTGCTGATATGAAATATATAACATTTACAGTTGTTTGCCAGACAGCATGTTATTGTGGATAAGTCAAATACAGATAGAGAAGTCTAACAGAAGATAGATAGATAGATAGATAGATAGATAGATAGATAGACGTTTGCCACTAGATGGCAGTAAATAATTAGTGAATAGTCACTGGTGTAAACGGGAACCAGAAAGGCATACTTTCATAATAATTGCTACATAATACATACACTACATGACATTTTGTAGTGTATATACTGTACACAGTTTTGTATGCATGTATTGATCTAAAACATTTTTATTGCATGATGTGTATGCTCTGTCTTATAATAATAAATATTAATTTGTTAGATTTATATAGCACATGTCTCACACTCAATACACTTTTAAAAAAATGAGTGAGAATTTGCCTTGAGAAAAGGCACTTTATAAATAAAATGTATATTTTTAACTCTCTTTCTCTGAAACAGCTTTCCTCTTCAGCTAGCATCACTTAGGATCAGGGTTATTATAATTAATTAAAACTACAAGTAAAACTGCACAAATAAATAAATCATTGCTTGAAATAAAAATAACATAATAACATACAATATAAAAAATCTTTCAGCTAGTTGTCATTTTTCAGCAAGTCAAAATGTATCATTTTCATTTAGTTTAAATGTATGTACTAATATAACTAAAACTGAAATAAAATTAATAATATATACCGGTAGATGTCTTTATTAAAAATATATATATCTTAAAAATCACAAAAAAATACAACAAATTTACTAGACTTAACTAAAAATGAAAATAGAAATTACAAATTAATTCAAAATATTAATAAAAACTAGTATCTAAATTCTGCTAAAATAACACTGCTTGGGATAAAATGAAGTCTCGTCCTACTTTTTTTTTTTTTTCTTTCTTGTTGAATATTCTGTTTTTCTCATAAATATGTTACATTACAGAAGTTAAATTTATTGTCCAATCAAATGTTCCAAATGTTGTAATAATCTTTCTTATGATTTAGAGGTAAGCACGTTAAAATTATGGAATAAAGCCCTGTATGAATTCCACCAGACTGTTCACATTTAAGGCACAATCAGATATGTATCTGGTTTATTTCCACATGTGAAATATGTGAAATTTTAGCTGTTTACATTATTACAGTATTTTACGATTGCTTAAGCACAATTTTGAAAACAGGGCATACTATACATTATCTCTTCACCTAGCTGGATCTGGCCAGAGAATTTCATCAACATCACAAGCAATATCCTCATTAGCAAGACAACAAGAAGGGATCTGATACAAACAGGGCTCTGCTGTCAGGTAACTGTAGTCCATGATACTGTGAAGCAGTCAATTTGCCTGAATGTCTCAGTTTTACTTTTAACGAAGTCCTGAAAGTCAGACGCTCATAATTAGACCTGCTGTGCATCTTTTCTTAACACAGGAAATTCAATCATGTACATGTATTCAGTAGTTCATCCTGTTTGCTTCTACAAACCACATCCGTGTCTTTAGACTGAGACTAACCCTGGCCAGTTTCCATGAGGTGCTCAGTGTGGGCGGATTTGATTACAGTACTGTATTTAGAGCAGATCAGTACTGATCAGACCAGGTCTGCTGTGTGTGTGTGTGTGTGTGTGTGTGTCTGTGTGTCTGTGTGTGTGTGTGTGTGTCTGTGTGTCTGTGTGTGTGTGTGTGTGTCTGTGTGTCTGTGTGTGTGTGTGTGTGTCTGTGTGTCTGTGTGTGTGTGTGTGTGTCTGTGTGTCTGTGTGTGTGTGTGTGTGTCTGTGTGTCTGTGTGTGTGTGTGTGTGTCTGTGTGTCTGTGTGTGTGTGTGTGTGTCTGTGTGTCTGTGTGTGTGTGTGTGTGTCTGTGTGTCTGTGTGTGTGTGTGTGTGTCTGTGTGTCTGTGTGTGTGTGTGTGTGTCTGTGTGTCTGTGTGTGTGTGTGTGTGTCTGTGTGTCTGTGTGTGTGTGTGTGTGTCTGTGTGTCTGTGTGTGTGTGTGTGTGTCTGTGTGTCTGTGTGTGTGTGTGTGTGTCTGTGTGTCTGTGTGTGTGTGTGTGTGTCTGTGTGTCTGTGTGTGTGTGTGTGTGTCTGTGTGTCTGTGTGTGTGTGTGTGTGTCTGTGTGTCTGTGTGTGTGTGTGTGTGTCTGTGTGTCTGTGTGTGTGTGTGTGTGTCTGTGTGTCTGTGTGTGTGTGTGTGTGTCTGTGTGTCTGTGTGTGTGTGTGTGTGTATTTGTGTGTGGGTGTGTGTGTGTGTGTGTGTGTGTGTGTGTGTGCAGTCTAATGTGTTGATTAAATTCAAGATACTGAACAGTAAGCCTTTCAAATACAGCATCAGACAAACTACAAAACTTCAGAAGTTGACATTTTGATCCATATATGTGCAACTGGAGCACAAGCTGAATAAATAAGCTTTCCATTGATGTATGGTTTGTGAGGATAGGACAATATTTGGCTGAAATACAACTATTTAAAAATCTGGAATCTGAGGGTGCAAAAAAATCTAAATATTGAGAAAATCATCTTTAAAGTTGTCCAAATGAAGTTCTTAGCAATGCATATTACTAATCAAAAATTAAGTTTTGATATATTTACGGTAGGAAATGTACAAAATATCTTCATGGAACATGATCTTTACTTAATATCCTAATGATTTTTGGCATAAAAGAAAAATGGATAATTTTGGCCCATACAATGTATTTTTGGCTATTACTACAAATATACCTGTGCTACTTATGACTGCTTTTGTGCTCCAGGGTCACACATTTGAGTTTGTGTTCTGATATAACAATATTACTTACAGGTGTGCTTCATGAGAGGCCGTGTGAGATCGTTTTAGCTTCCACACATGTTTGAGCTTCTATTTATGATATTTGATGTGCTCTGTGTGTGAACGTCAAAAAATGTGTATCTGAACTGTGAATAAAAGCCTACATTAAATCTGTTCATCATATACAGTCCAGGAAGACTTGGATTAAACTGCTTGATCGGTATGGATTTTTTTTACAATGTCTTAATCTTTTTTGACACTCAGTGTTGCTCGCTTTGACTTTCAATGAATGGACAAATATGAGAGCATTAAAAATGATTGTTTTATAATTGTATAATGTTCGATTTTGTTCTGAACATGCACTGCAAGTCCGATGAGTTTCAAATGAGTAAATGAAGACTCAGTTTTCATTTTTTACTGGACTATCCCTTTAAGTTGATGGATACATCAATCATGACACCTCTGAATAGTGGATCAGTACACTGAATTCTCAAAAACTATTTTATTTTTTTTTGCCGTATGAGTTGTTGTGGTTGCTTATTACTTAATAGTAAATGTCTCTTGAATTTTGATGTTTTCATCTTCTCAGCACATATCTTGTTTATTCTTGTTGCATGGGAATCTATATTTAATGTAGTTTGGATAATATTTTATTTTACCTTCCTATAATTGGAATTGCTGTAAACTTTAATGGCAGGTGTAGCTTTGCCATAAACGTAAGTCTCCTCGGGCTCATAAGAACTGCACTGTAATGCACTGAAGATCATTCTGTGTGTGAGACTCAGGACAGCTTCAGAGTCTGGATGAAGTTATCGTGCTGTCACACCAGTAGCTTGAGTAAATGAACTCAAGGATCAGTGGGAGGCGTCTTTAAATGCTGATAAAGTGAGAAGGTAAAGGCCAGAGGGACGATTTGGGAGCCAAAGCTTTTGTCAAAGCAGAAGAACGGCTCCTTGTTAGACCTTTCTGCAAAATAATAATAACATTTGCAGATTAGTTTTGCAGCAGGAGACCAGCTAACCAAACCCACATGTTAAATAGTGGTTGATATTTATTTATTCATTTACTTGTAGTTTGATTTTCCCGGTTTCCCGCTATGAAACCAATAGAATTTTCCATTGGCTTTTGAATTGCTGCAGAAAACAAAAGTTTGATCCTTGCATGTTTTGTTCATAATGAAAACCTTCACAAATGAACACAACTTTTATGAATTTTGAAGCCTAAATCCAGTCGGGATAACTGGACGATAAATTGGCCTGGCTGATATATCAGTCGGTCATTAGTGTTAAATTCATTTTCTTAATAAAGTTAGGCATTCTGTCAGTTGTAAGGAACACAGATGAATGCTGCAAGTTCAGATATTTGGAGAAGCCTGAGCTAAAAAGCTGTTTCTCAGCACCTCGTCACAGAAGCCAGCGGCACAAAAAGCACAATGTCTGTCATTACTGAGGTTCTGGGTCAGAAAAAGGTCAGACTGTCTATCTGTCTACAAAACTGCAGTGAAAGGAAAATGTCATCTCTCAGTTTCTGGATGGTATCAGGTGTCTGATGTGTCTTCCATCGTTCATCAGCTCATCTGTCATGTATTTTACCTGCCTTAAGGTTGGCAAAATTTCCACAAAAGTTCACAGAAAAGTATACAAAAGTATACATTAATCACTCAGAAGTTACTTTTAAATCAAGCAGTTTGCTGTTGATCCAACTTCAACACAACATGACTTCCTGTTTAGACACTTTTCAGCAACCGTCATTTAGTTTGTGTTCACCACAGACCTTATTCCTGGCAGTTTAACCAAAAACCCATTCAAAAAGTCCATTGACTTCGGGATGATGGAATAAAAGATGTACTAAAATGCTAACTTGTCCCATCCCTGCAGTGCTCTATAGAAATGGCTGGATTTCATACTCAAACAATCTGACCTCCCCTGTGATGATAGCCTGAGCGTAATCTGATCACTCCATCCATCTGATGCTGTTTCTGATGTCTTGATCTTGTTTTGTCCCTCCAGGCCGATGCTGCAGAGGAAGGAGTCGTTTTCGCTCCTCTTGTCATCAGAGAAGTGGCTCTTCAGTGCGGTGAGTTCAGATCTGGTATTGTTCTCGTGCTTCATTCTCTTCCTCTGAGATCTGAAATCAATTGATTTGCAGCTTTTGCTGACATAGTAGTGCAGCGTCTCCCAACCCTGATCCAAAATCACATTCAGTATGAGATCTGTTGGGTTTACACCATGGGAAACTGCAATTTAGCTTTAGTTTATTGATGCGTCTTAGTGTTTTTGTCCATACAATGGAAGTCAGTGGGGTTTAATGTTGTGCAAAATATTCTTCAGAATGAAGAAAGAAGAAAGAAATATGCACAGGTTTTAAATAACACGAGGACCATAAAAATGACAGAATTTTTAGGTGAACTATGCGTTTAACCTAAATGGCATATGTTTTAATATGGTTAGAAAACAAATAATGTCTGCTTATATGTAAAAAAAAAATTATAAATTACCAAATAAAAACTATCAGATTTATATTCTTTATTCTTTACTTTATATTCGTTACTTTCTAAATCAAATTTACCATGGATCAACCTGGTGAAACAAATGAATGCCATACTGAAACAAAACCAGCATAACTAACTTTAATGATTTCCAGATGAATACATTAACTTGCCTTCATAACCAGAAAGTTCATGCATTGTGAGCAGATCGACTCGGCTATGGAACTTCATATTGGCTTTTTCAGTAGTGTTGTGCTTTTTGAAATCAGTTGTCGAAAGCTTTACCTCAATATATTTTTCAGTGTTTGACTGTGTTAGACTGCCCATAAATGTACAAAAAATGCCAGAAATTCTTGTCATGACGCTATATGAAGGTTCAGGGGACGATTATTCAGACTTTCCCTTCCCTTGAGCTGCCACATAGACAGTCATTCAGAAATATGAGATAGTCCAAGAGCCGAGCCATATCTCTTGGACATTTCTGTACAAAACCACAAGGTCAGCTAATGGGATTCCACTGTGATGAAGACATTTTGGGTTTATGACTTAATGAGATGATTAGAGAGAAAGCAGTGATGCTGAGATTTTCATCTGGCTCTTTTATTTCAGTTTCATAAGAGATCTCAGCATTAATTAAATGAAACATAACGATGTCTACATTGAAAAAGACATCATTACAAAAGAAAATAAGAAAGAAAACTAGCTCTTGCCCTGTGCCAGCTGAAAGCCAGAATGGCAGAATTCCATTCAAAACAGTGCAAAGATGTATTTATGAACTGTGTTGTTGATGATTTTAAACCAGGGGTGTCCAGTCTCGGTCCTGGAGCTCCAACTTGCCTCAACACACCTGCCTGGAAGTTTCCTTGATTAGCTGGCTCAGGTGTTTAATTTGGGCTGAAGCTAAACTCTGCAGGACAATAATGACCGTCCAGGAGCAGATTTGGACACCCCTGCTTTACACAGATTCTCAAAAAGGGGAATAGAAGTTTAGAGTAAAGTCATTCGGATATGCTCTGAAAACTGTTACACTCTTAAAAATAAAGGTGCTTAAAAGGTTCTTCACAGCGATGCCATAGAAGAACCATTCAGTCAAAGGTTCTTTAAAGAACCATCTCTTTCTTACCTTTTTATCATCTGAAGAACCTTCTTTTGCCACAAAGGACCTTTTATGAAACAGAAAGGTTCTTCAGATGTTAAAGATTCTTTATGGAACCATTTAGACAAAAAGGTTCTTCTGTAGCATCGTGAAGCACCTTTATTTTTAAGAGTGTATATTTTATCTTATGTCTTGATGGAGCATTTGTATGTGCTTTTCAGTTTATCCAGCACAGCACTCCAGATCACTAATAACAGAGAATGTCCCAATCATCAGTTTATATTTAGGTGAGTCTTTAATGAAAACAATACTTTCATATGAGAATACAATACAGTTTGACCTGCAGACTCATTTTTAGCATGCAAAGCAGTTGTTAATGCTCTGCAGGAACAGACATTAATTCAGCCTGTGAAAGAGTCTCATTAGCCTTTGCTTCTTTGGCTTCTGGCAGCCTCTACATTTACTCTCTCTCTCTCTCTCTGTTTCATGAAGTTTCTAGTCATGGTATTTTAGGGTGATACTGTTCGCTTCAATCTGTTGTTCTGCTCTGAACCAAACTAACTAGTAAAGTAATGCATTCCTTTTTCATTTTTCAAGAAAATACCTGTTACTTTTTCAAATAAGTAACACCACAGAGACCATTAGATAAATAGATGTGGCATTTCATTTCATGTTGTGTTCGACTAACGGGTTGGCTGAGATCACAAGGAACTTGTCTTTGCAAGGTTGAGCTGATAATGGTGTTTCTTCAGGGGGCAGTTTTACCTTTATGACTGTGCCCAGTGAGATTGTGTAGAAAAGAGGAGAGGACCTAACACTGAACCTTGAGGCATCCCAGTGACTCAGACACCCTTCCTCGCCAGGAAGAGGATCCTCCCAAAACCACTGGAGCATTTCAGTGACAGACAGTAGGGTTTTCTCTGTGGACGGTCTGTGTTTGAAATATGCTTAGATATAAACACACTAACACAGTATGAATTTATCTAAAGCCACTTTGATAAAATGTGTATTATGAAAAGCGTTACACAAATAAAATTGGCTTGAAAGGCAATATTATCGATTTGACTGCACTTACACTGAAGTGAAGCTGCTTTGAAACAATCTGTATTGTATAAAGCGCTATAATAATAATTGTGACTTGTATTGACAGTATTCACAATTAGAACTTAAAATAACCAGCACCAATTATTTTCAGTTTGAAAGAAACCAAGAAAATCCTCCTGGCAACTGTAGCATTGTAGTGGCATTCATGTATGTGCATCACATAAAAAGTATCATTCAACATACCTTAAAGGCAGCATCAGATACACAGCGCACACCTTCAGGAAATGCTTAAAGGAAGACAGTTCGCTTCCAGGAAGTGTGTTTAGCAGGGATTTTCTGGCTTCCTGTTCTGTAAGTGTACACAAACCTCTTATACTGTGGCAGTATATAGGTACGCTAGCAAAATTTATGTCTAGTAACAGATATTTCAGTTGTAAGTTATAAGATGTATAATTTTAAGTACATACACTATACACATACACATTGGAATCATTAAGACTTTTAATGTTTTTGAAAGAAGCCTCTAAAATACAGTAAAATACAGTACTACTGTGAACAATTTTTACTATTTAAAATGTTTACTATTGTAATATATTTGAAAATGAACAAGAGAACAACATTTATTTGAAATAGAAATCTTTTGTAACATTATAAATGACTTTATGGTCACTTTTGATTAATTTAATGTGTCCTTGCTGAATATATGTATTTATTATTATTATTATTATTATTATTATTATTTTAATTAGCTTTCCTCAAACTTTTGAATGGTAGTGTATCATGATTTCCACAAAAATATTAAATGCCAATAACTGTTTTTACCATTGATAATAATCAGAAATGTTTCTTGAGCAGCAAATCAGCATATTAGAATGATTTCTGAAGGATCATGTGACACTGAAGACTGGAGTAATGATGCTGAAAATTCAGCTTTGATCACAGGAATAAATTACAGTTTAAGATGTTTTCAGATATTCGCATAGAAAACAGTTATTTAAAATTATATTCCACTGTTTTTACTGTATTTTTGATCACATAAATGCAGCCTTGGTGAGCAGAAGAGACTTTTTTAAAAACACATTTAAAAACATTTTTGTAGTGTGTATCAACAGTTAGGATTAACCCTGCTACAAAACTTTATTATTCAGACAATAATTGTTTTAACACTAGAACCGCCACGAGGTAAATTTTACCAGTGGCTGTTTTTAAAACGTACAGAAAAGATTTTTAATAAAACATTCAAGTCTCCCAGTCACTGACTTTTACTAAAATTGTGTGATTTACAATCCCCCTCAATCTTTTACAAAATGAGTAAAAGAAGGCGATTTATGAATGCTGAAGAGGTATAAGAAGCACTAAATGCCATGAGCGATGGAGAGTCTGATGGTGGGGAGATAAGTAAAGCGTCCTGTCGGCTCAGCATCTGACGGCGATCAATATATCATATTTAGACGTTTTGTCCTAATGTTACTCAAAATTGTTCAAAATTTGGATTAGCCTAATTATTTCATTTTTGTTTTGCCATTTCTATCGCTTATTGTTTGCTTCTGTGTTGCTATTTATTCTAGTCTGCCTGTTTCCTGAAGAACAAAAATCCGATCTGATGTAGGCAATTGAATAAAACCGTTTTTTTTTTAATTACCCGAAGTTTATTGGTGTTCTTCTTGTATAATTCAAATTATAAATGATATAACTAAACAAATTAATAATTAATTAGTTGAAGCTGTGCGCTTGAATTTGTCATCGCATCATCCTATGCAATGTGGTGAATTATTATTGCTCATTATTGTCTATAGGCTATTTTAGTAATTTAAATAACATAGGTTATCTTAATATATTGATTAATGACAATGTATTATAATATAACACCACCCAAATATTTAGACTACTACCTTCTAATTTCCGTTGTCAGTGCAGGCTTTTTTTTTTTTAGCCTAGTCTACTGACCGTTATGGATTAGTGTAGCCTGCATTAAAAAGTCTTGAACATAAAACAACAGGATAAAAATATAGTTGATAACTAGATATAATCATTTCATGACTCTAGACACTTATTTGTGAAGACAGTAGCATAATACAGTGAAATAATATGTTCTTTAGCCAT
>NW_015551107.1:361610-367254 GCF_001515605.1 Sinocyclocheilus anshuiensis
CACACCCATTAACGTAAACTACGCCAGAGCGCGTACACACCTCACGCGCCGGATGCTGTGCGCGCGCCCAAAGACAGTCCAACATAGTGGTGTATTAGAGGTCAAAAATTATATAAATACTGTTCGGTTTCTGGCACAAACCGATCGATTCATGTCTTAGGACATCAATGTGTTGTCACGAGCCGCAGGGTTTAATTTGGATTTGTCTGTGCATGTTTTTTTTACTCTCATAGATTTTGTTACCATTGCCATGCATTATACAACTGATAGACTGCAACGGTTAAAGTTAAAAATCATCATATCTGTTCTAATGAAGAAACAAAGTCACCTACATCTTGGATGCCCTGGGGGTAAGCAGATAAACATCACATTTTCATTTTTGGGTGAACTATCCCTTTAATATTGACCGTTATGAAAAGTGACTAGTGTAGCCTGCATAAAAAAAAGTTTTGAACATAAAACAACAGGACAAATATATAGTTGATGACTAGACATAATCATTTCATGACTCTAGACACTTCTTTGTGAAGACAGCAGCATAATACAGCGAAATAATATGTTCTTTAGCCATTCAGAAACAGCTGTCATGTGCGTGGGTAAAATTGACCCGCTGGCCCTTTTAGGTATACAGCGACCCCTGGCGGTTCTAGTGTTAAAGAGAAGAAGTCCAGTTTGTGTTCTTCAAGAGAATAACCACAGTGAAACGTGGATTCTGCTGGCTTTAGCTTCATGACAGTCCGTTACGAGGGTTTGAGTAGCTCTGGATAAAGTGGATGAGGAGGGTGGAAGAGCGATTGTGTGCTGTTCTTCCCTGTAACAGGATGCTGTTCCTCTCACTGAAGGGGTGTTTCAGACAAACACCAGCAGAGATGTGGTCTGAGAGCTCGCGCCCTGCTTGGGCCCGATATAGCGCCGACACACTTCCCCCTGAACATCCTGTTTGCTGCTCTCCTGTGTACACACACACACACACACACACACATGGCCGAGGATTAGACAGGTGACAGCGGACCACGGCCGGAGACTGTAGAGGTGATTTTGGGCTGTTTGGGTCTGAGGAATACTGCAGTGAAGCCCAATGATGGGGTGCTGCCTATTCATCCATCAGAAGGTGAGCAAGCATAGTTACTCACAGGCTGCTCTTTCAGAAGTCATCAAATGAATGTGGATGGCATACGGTTCCACAGGTCATTCGGTTTTGGGAGACTTTGAATTTCATATTGACATCTGGGATATTGTTCACTTGTTAAACTATAAAAAGAGACACCTGATTACTGGGGTCGTTTTCATACTAGAACTGAAATAAAAAAAATCATTTTAAAAAACCACTGAAACTTTAACAAAATTTAAAATGAAAATGAAAAACTCCCATTTGCTCTCCATTTCATCTTATTGCAGTCTAGGAGAAACATCTGTGAAATTAAAGAGATGCCATTTGTGAATTTTACTTCCTGCAGGGCAGATGAATGGTCTTCTGATGTTACATAAGCCTGAGTATGTTTACTTATTTGTGTTTCTCTTAAAATTGTTATTTTATTGTTGTAAATGAGGGATAAAGTTGGTTGGTTTGGTCTACATGTGGAAGTGGTTGTGATTGTAGTTACGTAACTGTTGCAGCTCTTACATTTGATTCGTCTAAACGTTCAATTTCTAAATGCGTTGTAGCTTACTCTTTGTATTTACTATGACCAGTCAAGAAGTTGTTTGTGATGCAGGTGATGGATTTGGATTGTTTATCGGGTGAATAATGACTGTTTTCCCTAGTTGCATGATGACTTTCTTTGTCATTTTCAGTGGATGAAAGCAGCAAAACTCTTCGTGTAAATGTTTCTTCAGAGGGTTTGGTGAATCACCCAAATGTGCTGCAATCTTGCAATCTTGTGTTTTTTGTGTTATGATGGTTTTATATGTTAAGTGTATACTTTTCATTGTAATTGCATGGAAAAGAGTGACCAGCACATCATTTTAAAACAAAAATGTAACTTTTATTTAGTGCTGTCAAACTATTAATCGAGATTAATCGCATCAAAAAAAAGCTTTTGTTTACATAATATATGTGTGTGTGTACTGTGCATATTTATTATGTCTATATAAACACACATACAGTATATAGTTTGAAAATATTTACATGCATTTACATGTATATATTTCTATTCATTATATATAAATATCTTTAATATATAAACGTGACATATTTTTCTTAAATATATTCATGCATGTGTGTGTATTTATATATACATAATAAATATACACAGTACACACACATATATTATGTAAACAAAAACTTTTATTTTGGATGCGATTAATCGCGATTAATCATTTGACAGCACTACTTTTATTATTTAAAAAAATTATTTTGTGGAGTAATTGACATTTACTTAAATGACAGAATCATTTTAATAATTATTTTTATTTTGTTACACTATTTAATAAATACTAGGCAGTATAGGGAATTTACTACACAGCAAGCAGTTACACCAGTGGTTCATTCTGAGCACATCATACAGGCACGTGAAATAACTATAGTGTATTTTTAAGCTTTTTAAGCTAATTTACTGGCACTAGTTCTTCAGCTGTACATTCTGACCTTAAACATATACAGCGGGTGTTATTGATGTGTCAGGAGCAGCACTAGAGCTTACAGCCCTTCACCTGCTCTATTGTTCACAGTACTGTGCAGGATGTGCATATTCACTCATCATGCTGCTGGTTGTCATGGAGAATAAACAGTTATGGAGAAACAATAACACAGCTGGCCATACGGTTAAACAGTCAAAGATCTAATTAACCATCTACAACAACAGTATACACCTCTGAGGTCTCTATTTTTTTATTTTTAAAACTGGTCCAAAGGTTAGTTTTTGTTTTGTTTTTTCCTTATTGTATAGATTTCTTTAGAAATGTTGCAATGTGAGATGTCATTTAGAATTTTTTTCATTCATTACTTATTTTTAAAATTCTGTCAATTCTGACATTTCAACTTGGTGAACCTATGAGCTTTATCTTGTGTGGTTGTGTGATATTCATCTACATGTAACGGTTTCAAAATAAATAAATAATTCACATCACTACTGTTAGTGATAATGTAGCACTCAACTGATCATCATCTGTGTCTTTACAGAAGAAGAGGAAGCAGAGGAAGAGAGATGTGGATTCACTCAGTCTGTGCAGCTTGGACATCAATGTGAGTTACATAAATGTGTGTCTAGACCTACAGTACCCATAATGCACTGCACTGTGGGGGAAAAAATAAAAAAATTACTCTGCATTATCCATCATAGAGTGTTGCAGGGATGGAGGTTTTTTTTTTTTTTTTTGTAGGCCAAAACCCAGAAATAAGTTTGTACAGTATTTTAGCACTTCATGTTTCATCGTCCTGAAGTCAATTTTTTGTTGTTGTTGTTGTTGTTTTTTGGGCTAAATGCCTTAAAGAAGGTCTGTGGTTAACACAAGCTCAAGATATTTTCATGTTTTATTCTATGATATAAAAGACATCAGTAATATGATTGAAAATATGAAAATGTTTTAAATGAAGACTGTATGAAGCTTAGTGATGGTGATGTTGAGGTCATGTAACCATGGTGTAGTTCATTTATTGTATCCTATGTTTAGCTTTTTGCTTCTGTTGACTGTATTTAGGCTTTGAAAATACGTCACTGCAGCTCTCTAGCCTCTCGGTACCTGGAATTACTGATAATCATAAAATTGCATGAATAGGGGATCAAAATACCTCAGACTGATTTAGACGAGCAGTTCTTCTATCTTCTGTTGCTTTAATATTATATGAAAATATTATTACAAAATAAATATTACATTCTGCCATCGTCTGCTTTGAGATAATGAGCCAAAGGAAGCCAGTGCAACTGAAATGAAAAGCATTGATTACAAAAGCTCTTTATGTCGCTGAATGGTATTTGTGAAGAGGAAAATTACTTACATTTTCTTAAAGGTCAGCCTTCTGCAGGCCGCAGTCTGGTTTGCTAATGCACAGGAATAAAAGGCATGTAATTGAAAAGTATTAAGAGAAGTGTATGATTGCATGTTTTTGCTTTTGTGGCCACTGCGAGATGTGACTGCAGAGAGGAATACAACTACTCTGACTCAAAATGACAGCGCACATCTCTCTGAAAACTGCTGTTTGAGGAGTGTGTTGTGATGTGTTTATACACACAAGAGCTTTACCTTCATTTACACTCTTAGATATAAAGGTTTCAAAAGGGGGGTTTTCACAGTAAAGCCATAGAAGAATTTTGATTTGGCTTTCAGAACCGTTCAGTGTGAAGAACATTTCAATAACCTAAACAAACTTTTTCCACAATAAAGAGACTTTTATGGAATGGAAAGGTTCCACAGATGCCAATAAAGAACCTTCAAGTTTAAGAGTGTGTTGTATGGCACTGAAGGAGGTTTAGTTCTGAGATATAGGAGCAATTTTTCACATTTTTGCTTAGCCTAACTTCCGCTATCTTGGTTGTTATTTCTGAATGCACTATTCCTCTAAAATGCTTCATTATTCTCTTATCATTCTTCTGGTTGGTTTATGCAGGAGTTTTATGGGGCGGCACATCTGTCCTGTGATCATACTGGAAACTGTCCAGCTGTTTCTCATGTTTAAGGCTGATGGTTTAGTTTAACTGTTTGTTAGATTCTCCAGGTACATTTTTCTTTTAAATGCCGGTTTTAACGCCAACATCTGTTTTACCGCAAATATACAGTAGGCCAACACATTTTGACATATCTTACAGCATCAGAATTTATTTACTCAGAGATGACAATTTGATAGAAATCAGAAAGCTGAAATGTCAGTAGCATAGGCTCATAGGAAAAACGTGCCTCTATCAACATTTTTGCAAAACTCCAAATATACACCTATCCATACAATTCACTGCAGTTTCCCTGAAACTCTAGATGGCGCAGTCCGATAGGCCTAACTCAATCTGACATGACATCATTATCATATGGCACAGCTGATTGGTTCTCTCCTGTATCGGTAGCCATGGGTCGCGGAAGGGGGGGGCCGCCCGGGCCTGGTTACTTTTGAGGTCTGGTACAAATATGACATGGGCTACAAAAAAAAAAAAACATAGGCTATATAGGCTCATATGTATGCACGTTTAATCATTAAAAGATCGCCTAAAAGATAGCCTAAGCTTTATGTTTGAAACAGTCTACTTACACAGTAGGCTACATTTCTATGTTGCAAACATTAAATAATAACGAAAGTATTTGGAGAAAAGGTTTTAATCAGGATATAGACTCTGATGTTGCGGCAGCCTCGATCAAAGCAAGTAATTAACCTTTGCAACTAATGATACGCTTTAAATATAGATTGTATACATTACATTATGCCAGTAGGTGGCAAACAGTGACTGATAAATTTATTTGATGTCTGAATCATTCAAGAGATTCGTTCAAAAACTCTGGACGAAACAAGTCTTCATTTTTTTTTCAAATGATTTTTTAGCTACATAATGAATTCATTTAAAATTAATAAATATTTTTTAATACACTCATTTATAACATTTTAGACATTTATAAATATACTCGTTTATAACATTCAATAAAACATTTTGTCAGAATCAATTCTGACAAAATTCTGACAATTGTTCTGCAACCAACACCCCCCCCCCCCCCCCTCTTCTTT
>NW_015551107.1:367721-375129 GCF_001515605.1 Sinocyclocheilus anshuiensis
TGGTTTAGCAGTAGCAATGCACTTCAAAAACCCTCCACCTCCCCCAGCTCCACCTGTATAGATCTGCTATGGAGTCATTTCATGTTATATATAGGGGTTATTTCATGTATGTTATATTTGCAGCAGCAGTATTTCTTACATGCTCACAGCAGCATGTCGTGGATGTATTGGCAGTATCAAGTCTCGGTACTTGCTCTGCGACAGTAGCAGCAGCAGCAGTGTAGCAGATCTATTCCGCCAAGACTAAACACATTAACATTGTCATGTACATTACCATGCCAATCCCTCCGAGAGTTGTCATGACAGAATTTATGATAACAGGAGCAGATTATAAATGAATAAAGACTAATTTTCAGGCAGTTCCTTGCACAACACTATGTTATATCCTCAAAACACTTTTACCATAGTGCGTGGTTTGTGAACTAATAGATTTTGACCTAGCTCGATGAGTAAACTTGCTCAGTAGCTCACCTGGTACAGCAGTGCACTTGAGGTGTAGGTGCAAGTCCCATAAAATATGAGTCATAATAAAAGAGCTCAAAGATACATAAAAGCAAGCTAAAATGGCACGGTTGCTTCAGCAAATGCATCTTGATAGCACATTTGCTTTTGTTAACGCTATCAGTTAGCATAGGGTAGGGTCTAGGTGGTATGTAATTTTTAAACATGATAAAGCGCATTAAACATTTAGCGCCAGTGACTTGACATTTCATTTTCGAGCTGGAGTGATACAGACAACAACAGATGTAATAAAACTTTGCCAGATTCATGTCCATCCTGTTCGTTTCAGATAAATCTGAATGTACTTTAGGCACCACTCACAGGAAATCTTACTATGAAAGTGTTGCAAACTGTTCAAGAATCAATGTAACATAGTTTACATTATGCTCATAAAGACCACATCTTAGCTTTTTAAAGATCACGTTTATCTGAGCTCCATCTGTCAAAACATCCTCATTTTGCTTCATAACAGAAGTAAATGTTCACATTCATATTTCTAATGACGCATTCAATTTTTTGCGATGCGGCGTCTGTTTGATTGATTTCAGAGCTGGAGGCTTTGAGGTTTCTGCAGAGGTCAAAGCACTGTACGAATGTAATGACAGTTATTCCAGCTGAATTGGACATAATTGCAGCTCTCCTGTGCTTTTATAGTTGAAGGGGTCTGATGGGTTTATATCTGTAGACATCACAGAGACAACCCAGAATGCAATGCGTTTGAGAGGGGATGTCAGGCGAACAGCTCCAGTAAAGACAAATTCCATACCTTCAGCTTGCGGTTGTTTTGAAGTGTTTTGCGAGCGAGTCCAAACACTCCTGGAATCTGCTTTGAGGCATGTTTTCTTTTCTATCCCAGACTGCCTTTCAAGCACCGAAGCATGAGCTCTGAACAAAAGGAGCTGGTTTTCAGTGCGGTAGACTCTCTTGACAGCACTGAGTGGGTTATTCTGGGAAGGTGGGTTTGTTACGGATGTGTTGTGATGTCAGAGTGGGGAATTCTGGCATGGCTGGCCATTGTTTTCATGTTTGGGTGCACCTCCCTTACCCGTACATGTGACTCAAGCCTTAAAATTGGTATTATTCATACTTGACAATTCATCACTCCAATCACTGACAGTTTCTAATGTGAATTATGGAGTCTGGCCCACCTATTAAAGCCTGGACCCCCACAAAGGAAGTTAAAACAAAAGGGTTTGGCAGTCTTACAAGCAGAGTTGTAATCGCTAACATATATAATATGATACTGAATGTTAATGGCAGATATCTTATATCATACCTTTTTGGAATAAGTGGTAGTTGAAGGGGAATGTTATAAAAATATTGAACAATTATTAAATAATTTCAAACAAATAAAAAAATGAATGTTATAACTCATCCCACCAACTGTTACAACCCACCTTGGTAGTGGTTAATTTACAGTTTAAAGATTCACAATAAAATATACCTTTAATGTGTAGCAGATAAATCAGGAACATTATATAAAATTTGTTTTAATTTTTCATTTATTCATTTATATCTTTATTTTAAATTATTATTTAAGCACATGCGTTCTACATTGTGCATGATTTAGTAATTGTTATTCTGTTATGATATGTATACTTTATGTCCCTACACTGAGACTGAGGGGTGTCTGCATGTCGAAGCTGATTTTCATTCAGATCTCACTCAGGTTTGTCTGGACTCTCAGTGACCGGGGAGACTGGAGCCACGTGCCTGCCTGACATGTGTTAAGCTGAGCCAGAATCTGCCAGTGCTAAACAATAGCTTGGCCGATACTGAAAGAGCCTGCGGTCACTCTTGTTTATTGTGCAGCCAGTTGCGGTTCCTTTGGTGTGGAAAACAAGATATTGATCACTTTCAAGGGCCACGGGTGGTTTCGCCGCATGTATTGATATGGCTCACCGTGGGGGCTTATCTGTACTGGGTAATAGTGCTGTAAGAAAGGAGTCTGACGCATACACTCGCTCCTGTGCTCAAAAAACATTTAAGCATGTAAGCATTAAGCGTGTAGTCTAGCTGTTTATTTTACAAAGAAAGTGTTTTAGTTTTCTCACAGTCTTGTCCCTGACCTTGTTTGTGCATTCATTTAGCCACAGTTTTGCTAATCACATTGCAATTTTAGCTCGCTAGCTTTGTCAGCCGGTTTGAGTTCACATCTCCAGCTCACCACAAAGCAAAAGAGCACAATATATGTAGTTCCTCCTGCTGAAACAGGTGGCTTTTTGCTGTCATTTTTGCTTATTAAAGAAACAAAAGAACATATGTTGGCAATAAAACATATGTTTAGATATGTCAGCTGATTTTGATTTTAACCAGGCGCCTACTGTTTTTGCAGGTGAAAAAGCTTAACGTTGCTTGGGGTGGATGGAATTTCTTGTTTAGATATCAAAGTCTTCTTCATTTACACAGACTATTTAAAGTTCTATTAATAATTATATTAATCATAGTATTTCTTTAATAATAAGCCCACAAGATAAACTTAACTGCGCACTTAATTTTATTGACTTCCATATGCTTAAAAATTCTGACCTAAATACTGCTCATTTACTAAATGTTTAAATCTTTTATGTTGACACTGGTAGTTTCTGAAACAGCACATAATGTAAAGATCTCTTAAGGACCTCTAAAAAGTGTCAATCAGTCATGATACTGTTGTTGTAATCATTAGTAAACAATTTACAAAAATGTTGTTAAATCAATTGTTTTTGCATTTGTTTTAGCTTTATAATAACCCTGGTTGAAATCAAAGGCATTTGGTGTCATTGATGTGGTTAATTTGGACATTGGCCATTTTGAAAAATTGTGTAATTAAATGAGGTAAGATATTCTGGAATGATATTCTATGAAAAGCAACTTAAATTTTGGCTATTTGGGACATGGCATCCCTTTTTCTGACATGCTTTATGGCATATTCCTTTATATGGATAATTTAGTTTGTGTCACTGGTATAATGCCAACAACCTAAGTAACTTGGAAATAGGGATATGCCGGTATCAAATTTTCATGTTGCGATTAATTGCTAATGCTTTTATCACGGTATTGAAATTTAGTTTAAAAAAAAGTGCTGTCATAATACAGTATAACAGGTTTAATAACTTTTTTCTTATAACAAAAATAACTGAACATTTAAATGCAATAAAGCAATACATAAAAATGTATAAAGCTAAAAGTTTTACACAGATTAAAGTGCAAAAGAACTATAAAGACCAATAGGTATCCCTTTACAGTAAGACCTCATTAGTTAACCTTAGTTAATGCATTAACATTCACAATGAGCAATACAATATCGTGCATATTCATCATCGTGATATATCGCATTACCGAATACCGGCACAAGTCTACTTGGAAACAGAAAAAAAGAGGAGAGTCTAAGGAAAAGCAGGCTAGTATTGAGATGAGTCCCCCAGGGTTCTGTCTTGGGTCCTCTCTTTATGTGCCCTACCCCTGTTATCACAAAAGCTATTGTAAATAATTGTCTGCTATTTCACTGAAATAATACAGAAATATGAGAATGATGTGCAAATAGCCACATAAGAGGTAAAAGTATCTATTATATTAATGAATACTATTATTAAGATTGGTAACACTTTAGGGAACACATATTCACTATTAACTAAGAGCTTTTGTGGTAGTTATGTTTAGGTACATGGTAGGGTTAAGGGATCTATAATATGGTCATAAAGAATAAGGCTTTAATATGTGCTTTATAACTATTAATAAACAACCAATATGCCAGTAATATGCATACTAATACGCAACTGTATAATAATATTGAATAGTGTTCCCTAATCTAAAGTGTTACCAAAATATATTTTTTTTAATTCTGTAAGCTCACCCTATGCTTCACCAAGGTTTAGAAGCAATGAATCCAGTTATTAATCTTTATTTCCCACATTGCAGAAATAGGTAGTTTCATTTTTAGCCTCCAATGTTTCCAATCTGGACAAAAAAATGATTGTTGATAGTCTATATTGACTACTATTTCAGTACAGGTGGTTCAGGAGCACAGCACAGTGCTATCCTGCTTCAGCGGAAGTCTTAAATTAACTGCCATTATGTGACTAGCCCTTTAAATCCAATAAACCTTCAGATCTATTCTGGGGGACACCCTACAGATGGCCTACAGAGTCAAACTGCAGGGTTATATGTGCTAGTGCTTTCACCACCATCCCTGGTGATCTGAAACACAAGGAATTTTGTTCTGTGTGTTTAAATTCATTGTCGAGCAACAAAAACTCCTGAAGTGAACTCCAGGTCCATTATCATATGAAACTGGCCCATGGTTGACAAGAGGTTAAAAGTGACACAAATGCAATATCTGCTGACCTAGATTGAGAAACTCCACAGGTGAATGCTCCAGAAGTGACATTTACTGCACCCTTTGGAGGGCACTACAAAGCCGAACCCTTTCAACAAATGTTGATCTCCTCTGACACCGACACCCAACTGTGCCCTACTTTCTCAAAAGCATTCCAATAATCATGTCCCAGTCTCTGATTCCCTCGGGGCCACCGGTTTCTATAGGATTTAGCTCAGTTGAGATGTTTTCTTCCTGCCCATTTCCTCCGTGATCTATTTTTCTGCACAATGGTCCATTAGTAAAATGTCACAGGAAATTATGCTCTTCCACCTTCAACATTATTTTCACTTGATGGACAATAAAATGTGTGAAAAATCCTATAGACATTGAATTAGGGACACAAGGCATATGTAGAGAACAGAATATCAGAGATTTAGGAGTGTGAGATGGGTTTAAATTAAGCCAGGAGTAGGCCTTAATCTAGAATAGCTAATTGTGGTTTAATAACTGGCTTTCTGAAACACAGATTAAGTACAGATTACTAACGCCTGGACTATGGAGTCCTGAACTGAAATAAATACTAGTAATAATTTAAAACCAACTGTGCTGATATGAATTAGCATGGCAGAGGTTGCCTATAAAACATGCAATGAACCAAGAAAAGCTTCAAATTGTATGGAACTCCAAGGAAAATAATGGCAGAAAAAAAAAAGCTTTACTGAACAAGAGGAAACTTTTTTAAAGCAAGTCAAATAAACGGCACACATCAGCTGTGGCATAAAAGAAAAGGAAATGTTTGTAATGAATTCATGCATAAATACTTGCAATCAGCTGTTATCAGTTTTGCAGCATTTTTATTATTATTATAATTTGTTGTGTTATATATAAAGTTCTCTAGTCTTCTTCCAGGAAATCAGCCTGTTAAACTCTGGACTAGACTAAGTCTAAGACTACTTAAAACCATGAGAGAAAAAGCAGATTTCTGTTCATCTGGTTTGAAGGGCCATTTTAGTTTAGAACTACTGTCCGGCAAAGCACCCCTGTAGGAGACCCTGTCAAAAGTAAACATCTTGAGGTGTTTTACTGTCATCTGCGTCATCGGCTATGCCGGAAAACACATTGGAAATGGAGCAGAATGGTTTACTTGATCCGATGAAGCACAATAACATTTGTGATGACAACTGTCCGATGACTGTGTGTTGTGATATTGTCATTGTGAGTCACTGTGTCAGGATCAGTCTGTGGAGTTCGCTGGAAGAAACTTTACTCAGCCACTTTATTCATCACACCCACGTGTAAACCGCTGTTATAGTAAACTATAGTAAAAGTGAAACACATGGAGGAACAGAAAGCACTTGAAAGATCATGATGATTTCTCTGGAAGTCTTATGTCATGATATTTTGTCTATATTGGGCCAGTTGTTCTGTGGGACGTCAGTATCGGACGAAGTACACACATCAAGTACTTGAGTAAATGTGCACAAAATATTAATCCAGTAAAAGTACTCATTTTCAATTTTACTTGAATAAACAACCCTATCTCATGGCAGTTCGTACATATTTAATAAGGTGGTTAATTCGTATGACCTCACTCGTACAAATTTGTATGATTTTTCCTAAATCGTATGTATTTTACGAGTTCCCCAATTCGTATGATTTCGTACGAATGACCCACCCCTAACCCCGCCCCTAAATCTATCCGTCACTGGGGTCTAGACAAATCGTACAAAATCGTATGAGTGAGGTCGTACAAATTCGTACAAAGTAGCCACCTCATAAAATATGTACGAATTGGTAGTGAAACAGAGTTGGAATAAAAGTACAAAAAATATATATTTTTAATGTATCAAAAGTATTTAAAGTAAAAAGTGTCCACATTCAAGCATTTTAATTGACTTAAACAGTTTGCGCTTTTACAGCATATTCAGTTGATTTTCATTTACAAAAATCAACAATAAAATTCACTTTCTTTAGTTAGTAGTGATAGTTAGAAGTTTGTTCCATTTGAGTGCAGACAATATCACAGTTCTTGGCTCATTTTGAACAGATCATGGAGTTGCGGATCAGTCAGATTCCCAAATGCATTGTCTGATTTGTGAACCAATTCAGCAGGTTCATTGGAACTGGACACCGATCTGGTTTCTTCAGTTCAAAATAACAAGGAATGATATGAAGACTTCAGATGCAAAAGTCCATCCTAGATTTTGTCTTTTAAATGAGCATTTTTATCAGTTTCTATGAAAATAACATTAGACATTTTTGAAAACAAAGCATTGAATAACTGACTAATAGCTTTTTATTTTTTATTTTTAAGCCTTTTAAAAATACTAATTTAAAAGAAAAATCTCAGTCGGACTTAAAGGTTTTGGCATCTGAAGTCTTCATGTGTTTTTATGAAATATAAATGTAGTAAAAAGTATAATATTATGCTTTATAATGTATTGAAGTAAAAGCTTTCCAAAATAAAAAATACTCCGACAAAGTATGACACAGCAAGTAACACAGAATTAAACATGATATTTTTAAGTAGAAAGACCCAAGTAGTATTTTCTTGCAAAATGTAATCTTTGTTTTATTAACATTTATATATATATATATTTATATATA
>NW_015551107.1:375187-392793 GCF_001515605.1 Sinocyclocheilus anshuiensis
ATATATAAAATATAGTTTGTATTTTTATAATTTTAGTTTTCATTTTAATTGTAATTTTTTTTTTACATATATATATATATATATATATATATATATATATATATATATACATACATTTCATAGGCTTCTCTATATCAAAAGAATAAACACAACTATAGTGCAATAGACTGAAAGTATCAGTAGTAAAACGAATGAAAGTTAAATGTATTTATTTTTGTTCATTTAAAAGATGAATACTAATAGCACACTTGATTACATTACTTTTTTTGTGAGAAATGGCATGGTGTCTATCTACATAAGATTTGGCTAAGATTTGATCACTTTGTCAGTTAGACTCATTGATTTTTTTCTGCTTTTGTGATTAGATTATTACTGATTAGCAATTAAATAACTGTGGTTTGTGCTTTTTCTTGTCTTCAATGAAGACAAACCCTGGTGAGCTGCCTACTTAGCATTTTAATGCACCATAAAAGTGATCCCTACATAAAACCTGCTACAAAATCTTACTTTTGGCCACATTTAAGTCAGCATTGCAAATTAAGCTCAGTAAAGCTTTTGTGTTTGAGTTTCATCATGAATCTGAGCAGTTCTGAGTGTAACAGTCCTTCTCATTTCTGAATGAAATCAGATCTACTAAAAAGGGCTCCTTTAGTTTAGCACTGAATACCTAACACATTCTCTGTCGAAACCACAGCACGTCAATTCGAACCTTTTAACCTGTTCACCCAAAAATGGAAATTCATTTTCAATCATTTACACACCTTCATGTCGTTCCATACCTGCATGGCTTTCTTTGTTGTGTGGAACACATAAAGGAAGAAGATATTTGAGGAATGTTGTTAACTGTTTCAGATAATAAAAATACTATGGAAGTCAATGGGATCCAAAATTGTTTCACTCAAAAAAATGAACAAGGAAGGTTGTGCACTTTACATAATATATTTATATTCAGTTTACTTATAATAATTGTCTTTGTTGACTTGAAATGTTTTTTTTTCTATAAAGGTCCACGTAATTATGTCGCAACTTAACTGTACAAAATCCTAACGCGTTGTCTAAACACAAACCATTTATGTTAAGTAAAAAATTCTTACATCCAGAGGGTGGCAGTATAGTGCGACGCCAACTGCCATGAAACCCCAAAGAAGAAGAAGAAGAAGAAGAGCAAGAGCAAGAGCAAGACGCGTCAGACTACACGTGCGCAACGATATTTGACTCTCTGCACACCTGCGTGACCCCCTGCAAAGTTTTTCTTCGATTGGTTTTGATAGAGGGACGTCTTACCTTTTCAACGGCTGGTAAAGGTAGGAGGATATTTGTTTTTCCACCAGTATCGATCATTTTTATTTGTAATAAGAGATATGTTCTTTATTTTTGGCTTGCTTTAGTTTTAGAGAGTTCTAGCGTCTTAGACATGCTGACGTTAGCATGCTAGTTTAGCCACGTGGCGCAGGTTGGTCCGCTGCATATTTCCATTATTTGGGCGAAAAGAAAAGTAATAAGAGATAGTTCATGGATTAAAGTTCTCCGTCGCTACGATGGATTTCCGTTAACTGGAGCGAGTCCACGACGGATTTTTTCCGTCAATTGCAGGGTTCCTGTCTGTCCTTAATGTCTTATATTCACTTTTCATAATTTTAAGGCTGTTAATAGGATTACATTTCTCAAATAGTGTAATAAATGTCTTAATTTTAATTAGAAAAGAGGAGGTGTATTCAGCCTGCTGAGGGGGATGTGAGCAAAGCCTGGAGTGGATTGAAAGCACTTCTTCTCTCTACTCTACGGGTTCTGTTAATCACTCCGCTCGGCATCCACTCCGGGTTTTCCATTCCCGCTCACGGAAAAACTGCTCCGTGTTCACTCCATTTTAAAAGTTATACTAGTATGTTTATTTTTTAGATCATGAACGCCTGAACGCAACATTTATAATGCTATATGTAATGTTTTGGAAATTATTCTACACGTTTAATAAATAGAATTACACAATGTCAAAATGTATACCTGAAGTGTGTAACTTCCCTTTCATTTTTCTGACTGTAGCGTTTAAGTTGTTGTAAGTTTTTGACTCTACTAAAGCATAAAAATACAATAATATGTTTGCAGATATATTTAAGAAACGTACTAAGTTAACATGCTTGTTAATTTGAAAAACAATGCTACAGTCATTCTCCGTTGAAACTGCAATACTAAGTGCATCCGACTAAAACTAAACTAAAATCTGCTGTCAAAATTAACTGGATAATACTTGGTTTGAAACTTTTGTTTTTTTCCAATTTGTTGTGATACTTTCAATAAAAATTACAAGACTCGAACCCGCAACCTTTGGGTTACGAGTCCGACTCTCTAACCATTAGGCCACAACTTCCCCACTAATCAAATTAGTGATATACAAGACAAGGGTACAGTGAAAGTCATCTCATTGTCAGATGCTTCAGATGCCAGTCAAGGCTGTTTGAACCAGAGTGGTGAAGACACATCTTAGTGTACTAACATTCTACAGAATATCTTTTGTGTTCCACAGAACATAGAAACTCGCCCAGGTTTGGAACGACATGAACTGTCCCTTTAATAACACCTATTCTCTCATGTTGAAATCCAACATCAACAAGTATGAACAACAGATGATTGTTGCTGCAGGAAATGACTGATATGTGATTTCACAGAATCTTTTCAATGCAATGACAGTCAGAAGGATGATTGCAAAATGCATTTATGAACCTTCTTTTCCTGTCAGCATGCTTTAGCCATTTCCTTTAAGTACTGAATAATTTTAATAAGACTCATCTCAGGATTAAAAGTACTAAAATATTAAACCCTCAGCCCGTGGTTTTGTCTGAGGTCTGCGAGAACTGGGTCACGTCATTAATGACTGTTGTGGCCACAGAAGCGTGTGTGAAAACTGTAGGTGACAGAGGTCAGAAGCTGCGGGTCACCAGCAGCACTCAGGAGCGGTTTGGGGTTATTTGAGTGGCACCTCGGTGAGTGAACGTCAAAGGCGACTGTTTACCGTCAGTGTTTTGGCTGGCGTTCATCTGAGCGGTCACTTCCCCACACCTGATAGCAGCACAATCACAGGAACCGCTCGGCCGGGACTGAGCAAAACCCCTCAAACTGGACCGTGTTTCCTGCTGCTGCTCACACTCTTAAAAAATGCTGGGTTAAATACAACCCAGCGCTGGGTAAAATAGGGACAAACCCAGCAATTGGGCTGTTTTGACCCAGCGGTTGCGTTAAATGTTTAACCCAACCTTCTGGGTAGTAACCCAACCGCTGGGTCAAAACAACCCAATTGCTGGGTTTGTCCCTATTTTACCCAGCACTGGGTTGTATTTAACCCAGCATTTTTTAGAGTGCACCGAAACGGGTTTAAAAACCTGTAGATCCCACAGACCACTAAATGTATATAATCATCCACATATGAGGGACCCACATCCTGAAAATTAAAAAAATCAGGGTAACACTTTAAGTATAGGGACCAATTGTGACTTATACACTCTTAAAAATAAAGGATCCAAAAGGGTGTTTTCACAGCGATGCCATAGAAGAACCAGTTTTGGTTCCCCAAAGAACCATTCAGTGAGCAGTTCCTAAAAGAACCATTTTTGAAGAACATTTTAATAATCTAAAGAACCTTTTTCCACTGTAAAGAACCTTTTGTGGAATGAAAAGGTTCCAGGGACGTTAAAGGTTCTTTGTGGAACCATTGATGCCAATAAAGAACCTTTATTTTTAAGAGTGTAGTTGCTTGTTAGCATGCCTATATTAACATATTGGCTGTTTATTAGTACTTATAAAGCATATATTGTGCATGACCATATTCTACATCCCTAATCCTACCCAATACCTAAACCTAACAACTACCTTACTAACTATTAATAAGCAGCAAATTAGGAGTTTATTGAAGAAAAAGTCATAGTTAATGGTTTGTTAATAGTGAGAATTGGGCCTTAAAATAAAGTGTGACCAAAATCAGATATATCTTTGTGTGTAAAGACCCAATTTATTCTGTGAAAAATTAATAATTATAAATGTGTAAAATATTATTTGGAAAATATTTAGCCTCTTTTCCATTACATGAATTTTCCCACTTATACTGTTTTGTTAGATGTATTATTTAAGTCTGTTTTTAATTATAACTTTTAATCTTTGATTGACTGATTGATTTTGTTTTTTATTATTTATTTTGTTTAATCTTATTTAGTTTAATTTAATTTTTATTATTTAATTTAGCTGTCTTACTCTTATTTTTATTTATTAAATGTCCTTATTTTATTTATATATATTTTTCTTTTTAATATTATGTTTCTACTAAATTTCTTTCATTCTACTCACTATAGTACTGTACTGTTAGATTTATTATTTATTTAAATTTGTATGTGCTTTATTCTTTTTTATTTATTTAGTTTTATGGTTCTATTTATTTGTTTGTATTATATTCTTTTTACTACACTTAAAAATAAAGGTTCCTTTTTGCAGCGATGCCATAGAAGAACCATTTTTGGTTCCACAAGAGAACCTTTCAGTGAACAGTTCCTAAAAGAACCATTGTGAAGAACATTTTAAAAATCTAAAGAAACTTTTTTGACTGTAAAATAACCTTTTCTGCATTTGAAAGGTTCCATGGATGTTCAAGGTTCTTAATAGAACCATCGATGCCAATAAAGAACCTTTATTTTTAAGAGTGTGAGTTTTTCTCTCAACTTTCCCAGGACCCCCAACACTTCACTGTGGCCCCCAGTTTGACAGCCTTAAAAATAAAACAGCCAAGAAGACTCAAGAACAGCTGTAATATTTGAACTGCATTATAATTGGACTTCATCAAATATCTGAGTTACATGGTTTATAAATAGAAGTCTTAGCGGTTTATACAGCAGTTACGTAACCTTTAATACTATTTTATTGCCTGCTAGCACTGTTTTTTCCTCTGAAGAAATACAAATCTGTATTAAAGTTGACTTGACGTGAACTTCAAATAACAGGCCTATATGCTGAGGAAACGCACATGTATCTAATTATTTTCAGTTCGCGTTAACTAAGGCGAATATAAATCCCGTTCGTTCACGGAGCTCCTCGGCAGTAGTTTATGTTCAGCTCCCAGCCTACTCTCCGCCCCCGCGAGCAGACGCAGATCTCTTGCTGTCTCTCTGTCTGCTGTAGTCCTCAGAGCAGCGCGTGTGTCGCCTCGCGTCAGGAGCGTCAGGATCAGGATCAGGATGGTGGCGAAGGATTACCCCCTTTACCTGCTGATCAAACGCGCGAGCGGCCGCGGGGACGAGTCGCAGGTGAGACCGACAGAGCTGGTGAACACAGCTGACGGAATAACACTAGTTATCATTCTCATTACTACTACTGACCAGAATAATGATGAATACGTACATTACTCGTGAGCAAGCATTTTTATTCAGTATTATTTCATTTTTAAATTTTTATACTAAAATGTAGCCAGTAGGCTAGTTTGCTGCTTTGCACTGTTGTGGCTTCTAAATGTGTGTAGGCTATTTGTTTACATGTAGAGCTTTATGTGAGTTATTTTGAATACTGCTGTGGTGTATTGTCACACATACATTGTTAAAAAACTGACTTGTGCCTGACTTGTGTAAACTCCTGAAATCAGTGTATTTATAGTCACATCTGCACATTGACTGGATGAAGGAGCTTGAATGTTTGAATAGTGACTTGTGTGACTTACTTTATTCCTTGAGAAGCAGAAGTCAGGTTTGGTCGGGTTTCATCACATGCTTCAGTGTGGTGAAGTTTAGCAGATGTTTGTGGTGTTTGGCTGCTTCTGATGTGGTTTGTGCATCTGGAGGTCAGCGCTGGGTTTTTCTGCATCATTTCTTCACAGACTGCTAATGTTTTTGCTGTGTTGTGTGTCCAGATGCATGGCTGCTGTGAGGCTGAGAAACTCCTAGGCTACTACTACTACTGATGTTTTTATCTTTCTGTCCTGTTGTTTGTAGTTTGGTTTTTTGAGTTAAACAGACTCTGATTTTAGTGTGAAGGCAGCTTTTTATTCAAAGTGTGTTTAAACCACTATAGTGGCCCGAAGAGCTGATATAATCTAGTTGACTGGACAAAAAAAAGTCATAGTGTATGAAGTGCTATGCTTTTTAGGCACATACTATGATGATGATAAATAATAATAAATTTTGTTGCCATGCTGACTTCACATGCAAAAGCATATACAGCACAATGCACTGTCCTTTTTGTTAACAGATCACTCAGTTTGTGTATGCTTTTTTAGTGCTGTCAAATGATTAATCGCGATTAATCACATCCAAAATACTTGTTTACATAATATCTGTGTGTGTACTGTGTATATTTATTATGTATATATAATTTCACACACATGCATGTATATATTTAAGAAAAATATGTTATATTTGTATATTACATTTCAATTATATAAATATAGACATGTAGATATTTTCAAAATATATCCATGCATGTGTGTGTATACATAATAAATATACACAGTACACACACATATATTATGCAAACAAAAACGTTTATTTTGGATGCGATTAATCGCGATTAATAGTTTGACAGCCCTACTTTTATTATTGAATGATTGGTGAATCAGACTGAATTGGAGTCTTTGCTCTGAATCATTCACTGAATCACTGCAGATGACTCGTTTGCTCACTGAACCGCTGGTTATCACAACCTGAATCACATCTGAAGCTGAGAACTGTTACTGCTTTATGTGCACTTCCAGAAAGCCAGACTGAAGATGCACTTAGTAAAACTTACTGACTGGTTAACTGCTTCTCTTAGCACAGTTCAGTTAATGCTGCTTTATATTTACATTTACATTTACTTTTACATTTAGTCATTTAGCAGACGCTTTTATCCAATACAAGACAATATGACAATAAGACAATAAAAGCAGTCAAAACTAACAAAAGAGCAACAATGTATAAGTGCAAATGACAAGACTCGATTAGCCTAACGCAGTAATATATATATATATATGTATATACTGTATATATATATATATATAATATATATTATACACACACATATATACACACGCACAAAGAAAAACAAGTAGATAGAATAGAAAAAATAGAAAGCTAGTGTTTTTTTTTTTTAAATAAAGAAGATAAATATAGATAAAGTATAATTAAAAAAGTGCATGTAGCATTATATGACCCCTTTAAATAAATGAGTCTTCTCATGTTCTTATTAATCCCGATGTCTTTTTCTAAACATCTCAAAGGATTCGGTTGTAGTTTGAAGCAGTTTTATGCACCAGCGAAATTCCTCAACGAAGCATGATACATATCCATTGATCCCGTACAAATCAGGCCACATGTCTGGGAGGCACATTCAGACCTACATAATCAAATATCGAGCAATCCTATTATAGTGCAGGGATGAACATTTGGCCAGTAGCCATATCTACAATTATGCATCTGGTCAAATAAGGCAGAATCATATTAGCAAACCTCAGAGAGTCAGAGGAGTTCGTCCACATCTGCAACTCACAGCTTCTGCAGTTTGGTTGTGTACTGAATACATTCAGGCTGCTTTTTTCACATATTAGTTTATAAAACCTAGCATGAGACCTACAAGTGTCTATATGGGTTTAGTTAATTATAGTTTAGGGACAGAAATGTCTGTTGATAGATCTGGCAGAAACTTTCTTTGGCCACATCTGACAGCAAAATCATACATATATTTTATGTTTTTTTAAATTTTTATTTTGCACATGAAACACCTTTCATTCTCAAGGTTCTCATTTATTTATTTATCATTTCATTTAATTTTTTTGGCTATGAGTGTGTGTGTGTGTGTGTGTGTGTGTGTGTGTGTGTGTTCGTGTGTGCATGTGTGTGTTCGTGTGTGCATGTGTGTGTTAGTGTGTGTGCAAGTGGGTGTGTGTGTGTGTGTGTGTGCACTCCAGACTCCAGCATGACTGTCCTACACAGATATGAGAAGGCTCCCTGCTGATTGTGCAGATGAACAGACAGTGAACAGACACTGAAGAAAGCTTTGATATGATAACGGTGTGCTTGTCTTCATGTTTTGCATGCGCAGCCTCATTTCAGTCCTGAATCTTGATAATTGTCTGGTCTTGTTAGTGTTGTAAGAGCTGAGATTGTAAGAAATGGACACCGGACTAAAACTACACATTTTGAGACCTTTTTATTCACACAGTTATACATTTCCAAATTTATGCACGACAAGAATCACATAGAAAATATTTGTTATAGGGGTCGTTTCATTTTGAGTGGTCCAAATATTGTTAATCAGGTTGCTTGACAAATGTAATTGTTTTACAACCTTGTTTTACAAGCGATTGATTACCCTCTATGTAATGGTATTCCAAAACCACCAGTTTGCGTCACGGCCCACAACAAATTTTGGTTATCGATATTTATGGAATATGTCAGCTCAGCAGGGTCATAGCTAGTGCAAAGTACAAGGTACATGAACATTGAAGGACTAGATAGGAAACTGAAATTGTTCTATGACAAAATCATTTTACAATGCATGCAACATCCATTGGACCACTCGAGAAGGATCGTAAATCAAGAGTTTCCATAGCTAGAGGCAACTATTGAATCAGAGACATCTATGACTGTAAGACAAAGACTTCCAGAAAGATTTTAATCACAGTCTTAGTTGCGTATGCATCACATTATGCCGCAGGGAGATTTTCTCTGAAGCCTCAAGCGAGCTGCAGGTGTTTGTGTTCACCTGGTGTGTGTGTTTGTGATCTTCAGGAGCCCAGCAGCAAGCGTGTGAAGCCTCTGTCTCGAGTGACGTCTCTGGCGAGTCTCATCCCTCCAGTCAAAGCTGCTCCGCTCAAACGCATCGGACAGACGCTGCAGGTACAGCCCGACCGCAGGATCTGCTCCAGTAACCCGTGTTAAATACAGCTTTGATACTGTTGAGATTTGAGCTTGTCAAAGTTTGCCGTACTAGTTTTAGTTTTTAGGCACAGCTTAGTGTTCATCAGAGAGCTTAGCCTGTCATATGAAGTCAGTGATTGTTTTCTTAAATGGAGGAGTTGATTGAACAGTTTTTCTCCTCAGCGCTCCATTAGCTTCCGCAGCGACTGCAGGCCGGAGATCATGGCTCCGCGGCCGTGGGCCAAGCAGATCGCACCAGCCATCACCAAACGCCGCGACAGCAAGCTGTGGAGCGAGACTTTCGACCTGGGCCTGGGACATATGCTGTCCTCCACAGAGATCAAGAGACAAGAGGTGACTTCACCACCGTCCAAACACACTCTGACTGCTCAGTGGGCCTTCAGAAATTAAATGGAAAATGAAAACTTGTGGTCAGGCCAGTCTCATATTCAGCTGAAATCTAAAATCTGTGTTTATCTTTGGTGCATAATTTATCCTGTGCACCACAAATATCATATAGTCGTACGGGGATAGATAGACTTTTGACTTGGACAAACTACCACAGAGTAATGCATCCATAAACTATAAACTTATAGATGGGTAAATGCTATTTACGGTATGTCTGCGAGATGCATCCTATGTGATTTTTAAAGCTACTCTTTCTTTCCTGTCATCTGTTCGTCAGGCCATCTTTGAGCTGTCTCAGGGAGAACAGGACCTGATTGAGGACTTGAAGCTGGCCAAGAAGGTACACTCTGTTCTTCCCAGCAGGAAAACCTTCGAGTCCTGGTTTTAGCCCGGCTCGTAAATCCACCAGAATGAATACATTTGATAATTATAATACTTCTATTTTACGTTTACATTACATTACATTTAGTCATTTAGCAGACGCTTTTATCCAAAGCGACTTACAGATGAGGACAATAGAAGCAATCAAAATCAACAAAAGAGCAATGATATGCAAGCGCTATAACAAGTCTCAGTTAGCTTAACACAGTACACGTAGCAAGGGTTTTTTAATTATATAATAAAAAGAAAACAGATAGAATAGAAAAAGAATAGAGCAAGCTAGTGTTAGAGGCCTTTTTTTGCTTTTTGTTAATTGTATAATAAATAAAAAGAAAACAAATAGATAGAATACAAAAAGTTATTTGTAAATGAAGTTAGTAAATGAGTAGAGTGCAAGTCTAAAAGGGGCAATTTTTTTTTTTCATAAAGAATAGAATTAGAATAGAGAGTGCTAGAGTTAGAAGGTCAAATAAAGATGGAAGAGATGTTTTATGCGAGCAGCTACTGGTAGCCAGTGCAAATTGATAAACAGAGGTGTGACGTGCATGTTTTTCGGCTCATTACAAATGAATCTTGAAAAATTAATTGCAAAAAAAATTATTTGCTGTCACATTAAACTTTATATGTTTGTTTTGGGGGAAAACCTTTAAGTCGGTGTTTACTGTGAACTGAACCACTTTGAAACGGACAACATGTCAGTCGTATTGCACTTTAAATTTTATTTCAACTATTATCCTAAATACTTATTTATTTATTTTACGTTTCTTTATTTAAATAATAATTAGCATAGTCAGCAAGTTCCAGCATATGATTTCATGTGCTGTCTGTTTCTACATTCTGTTCTAATTCCTATCATGTTTTCCAGTCAGATTTCTAAACGGTTCCGTATAGTTCTGCTTGAGTAGGTTGGAGTGTCTGATGTGTGATCTCATCTCAGGCGTATCGTGACCCCATGCTGAAGCTGTCCATTATGACCGAGCATGAACTCAATCAGATCTTTGGCACGCTGGATTCCCTCATTCCACTGCATGAAGGTGAGCGTGAAGTCAGTGTCTTCTCATCTGTGTGACACATGTCCCACTACAAGTATCTGTTAATCCAATGGGACACGACTAGTGGTCGACCGATATATCGGCCGATATTTGGCATTTTTCAAATATTGGCATTGGCCGATAAGTTTTTTTGTTTGGCCGATGTGTTCGAGGCGGGACTTTTATTTTGACGGCGCTGAAAACGGCAGCGCCTGAGCGCACGCAGTGCTCACATTCTCCCTCTTGTTCGCTGTCGTCGTTCAGTTCTGTCTAATACGGATAGAAGTCTATCTAATAATCAGATAGAACTGTTAAACAAAGGAATTAAAATGTATTCAAAAAAGTATTATAACGATTGCTTTAATATTATTAGTAATAGAAAGGCAAACATTATAATACTTTCTCATTTGCCGTCAGCATTCAGCAAATACGCATTTATATCATTTAAATCTTTTAATGACTAATGAACATTTAATTTCACAAACCTTGCAGACTTAGTCGAATCTAGTTGAGATCTTGTGAAGTGTGCATTTATATCCTGCATGATCACATGTGCTCTGCGTGACGGTCGGTCCGTGTGAATTGAATGCTGACAGAAGGAGAGTTCTGCTTCACTGGAGATGCACGATCGACAAACTTTAAACTAGTGATTTCAAATGATGCTGCGCTTTATGCATTTGCCCACTGTCATATTCGTGTCATTTTCACTGTGTGTTGTATGTAAAATGAGTGTTACCTTGGCTTTATTTGAAAAAATTTAAAATGCATTGGCTTCTAAAGTACAAGTATGTTTATTTTACACAATTATTTTAATCCATTTCAAATGATTTCAAATTTCTTAAATATAACTGAAAATAAATAAAATTATGTCGGCTTTATATCGGCCATCGGCCACCCTGCTTTCCAAGATATCGGCATCGGCATCGGCTGTCAAAAAACCCATATCGGTCGACCACTAGACACGACAGCATCAGATCAGAACACAAAGAAATGTAAATTGTACTGTAAGCCAGTCATGATACCGCTCGACTGCTTAAGCAAATGAAGATGGAATATTGGTTTTTAGTTTAAGTATGACAAGTTGATTTTATTATGAGATGAGAGCACAGAAGATCACAATAAACACATGCCAGAGCAACTAAATCAGATCAGTACCCTGTTGTTTCTTCACCACGAGGCATAAAGTTGCTTTCCAAAACCTTCACCCTCTCTGTTCCTCTCTGGTGAAATAAGCCAGACTGCTGAAACCATCACAACTTTAACCAGTGCTAGGGGTGTTCGATATAGCCTGTATATCGTCCGCGATAATATCGTAATTGTTGTTTCAACGATGTGCGATTTGACATTATCGAGTATTTTGCAAAAACCATTCAAAACACATCTACAGAGCGCACGCATGCATCACGTGAAGTCTAGACTAGAGTGCGTTCTTTCACTGCATGATTCAGTCAAAATGCATTCAGAATGATCACAAATTCAAGACATGGGGGCAGAAAATGTATATATTTATACCACTTCATATACAGGTGCATCTCAATAAATTAGAATGTCGTGGAAAAGTTCATTTATTTCAGTAATTCAGCTCAAAAACTTTTCCACGACATTCTAATTTATTGAGATGCACCTGTAGTTAATCAATTTCACACGAAGAGTGCTGTTATTTCTCCAAAAAATACCATGATTACAAATGTGATATTGATTCAATATTCAATAAACAAGAAGTTAATTAAGAGACTTGCGTTTTAGACACCATATTTCCTGTTTTTCCTCTATTTCGCCAACAAAAGTAATTTCAAACACAGCACAGCACTGTATGACGGTGTTTCGTTCCTGAATGAATCAACCGTTTAAATGATTCGGTTCAGTCGCAGTGAGTGACTCACTTATTAACAGTGACTTGCTGCCACCTACTGGTGGTTTTAATTTCACATTTAAAGTATCTTTTTATTATTCATATAATTTCAAATATCAGTGTTCAACGTTTTAATGTTAATGCATTAAACAGTGTGTAAACACATCTAAATGCCACTTCAGACATAGCTTCTGTGTTTCCTCTGCATTGCAAAAATGAATTTTGTTGATACTGATTTCATTTGCTTAACAGCCCAAATGTCTTATTATTCTAATTCACTGATTAAATGTAAGAATTTGACTCAAAAGATAATGCACACTTTTAGGAAAAAATTTCTTTATAAAGGTAAAAATGCCCATAAAAGGTAAAAATCTATTTAAACTTATTGAAAAAGATTAATTTCTATCAGTCTAAACTGACCAGCACATAGAATATTAAGAATATCAAAAACTTTAGGAGTCAGTTTAAAATACCAGTACAATAACACACTCAGCAAAATATTGTCTAATTATCGTTATCGATAAAGTCTTAGATCTTATTATTTGTCAATATCGCACACCCCTACACTACATAACCCTAAACCAATGCAATTGCATCTCATCTGTTCTAGCTTGTCTCCTAATCTAGCTGTCTAATAAATGTGGCATTATACACTGCAGATATTATTGGCTCTGTGAATAATTGCTCATGCTCCTTTATTGTGTGTCATTTTGTATTAGTGCATCCGCTAAATGCATAAATGTAGACCAGTTCACATGAATTACCTCATATAGAGACTGTCTCCTTTCTCTGAATTACTAAAAACAGTATTTTGATTGAAATATGAAAACATTTATTATAGACCAATGCTTTGTCGGCATCATAGGTTGCATCACACATTGAAGTGGTGACAAAAGACAGCTGTTTCTCTGTGATCCTGTAGATTTGCTGAGTCGACTCCGAGAGGCCAGAAAGCCGGACGGTTCGACTGATCACGTGGGCCATATTCTAGTAGACTGGGTAAGATCCTCTCACTGCCGTGCTATATATTCATCTGTGTGAAGTTCCCTCCATCTGATGAACAGAGATGACACGATTTCAGATGCTGATATTTGTGCCTCCTAGAAATGAGGAGCATGTTTTGTGTGCAAGTCTTGTAGTGTCTGGTAGCAAGTCCTCAGTTGCTCAGTGTTTGATGCCCAGTTTTTCTCTGGAACCATGTATGGAAGGTGTATGATGCTTAGTGTTTAAAAATCTGTTCAGATTTGAGAAGTTGTGTTTGGGGGTGTCTCACCTGCCAATGCATTTGGATGAAATCTCCTTTTTGGATCATTGGCTGTCTGAAATCGCATAGTGCAATATTTGAGGCGAAAACCATTTGTAGCGAAACTGTCACAGTCTTCAGCGGGTGTGCCCAGGAGGGCCACCAGATGACTGTGTTCTGTGAGCACATGGCTTGTGTTGTGTTTGTCTGTTGCCATGTGCTCTCTCCTGTCTATTGTCAGTCCTCGCTTCATCTCCCCGCACGCACCGTGACAGAACGGATCAGCCAACATGGGGACTCAGCGGAGAATGGGCTCACACCGCCTACCGGTCTCTACTCTCTCCAGCCCCCTCTACCAGCGCATGCTCCAGCTGGAGACCCTGAGCTCCCTCCGTCAACGAGGGACCGAGCTGAGGGAGTTTGCCGTGGAGTTCAGGAATGCGGCAGAGGGGCTGGGCTATAATGACTCTGCGCTGAAGGACTTATTAAATTATGCCCTTGATGAGCCCATTAGCCCCTGGAGCATGCTAGGATGCAAGCATGTATCCTTTGAGAGGTTTGTGGAGTTCGTGGCACGTTCTTCAGCTAAGGGGCTACAGCGCCTCCTGTGATGGCCGACAAGGCTGAAGCGCCCCCGAAGGTGGCCGACGAAGCTGCCGCGCCCCCAGTAGTGGCCGAAGAGGTTGCAGCGCCCCCAGAGGTGGCCGACGAGGGTGAAGCGCCCCCAGAAGCGGCCGATGAAGCTGCAGCGCTCCCGGTGGTGGCCGAAGAGGTTGCAGCGCCCCCGGAGGCGGCAGATGAAGCTGCAGTGCCACACTCTCGGAAACGGAGGAGGGGGAAGAGGAAGAATGGGTCCGCCTCGCCACCCCTAGAGGTGGCCGAAGAGGCTGCAGCGCCCCCGAAGGATGTGGTGCAGCTTTAGGCCTGCCTGTCTGTTTTTCCCCCTCGGGGTGGTTTGAGTTTGTTTTGGTTTAATTTATATTTATTAAAATAAATAACCATTTCTCCTGCAATTGAGTCCTCGCTTCATCTCCCCGCATGCACCGTGACAGAAACCATACTGGATATGCCATAATGCACTACTATAATGAGTGTACAACTCAACAGCTACAGGATACTTACTCTGTGTCCACACCGACAGACTACACTGAACGCATTAAACCGAAAATTACAAATACATTGGTCCTGACAAGCAGAGCTGGGTAGTAACTGATTACATGTAATCTGGATTATTACGTAATCAAATTCAAAAAATGTATGGTGTGATACAATGCACTTATTGTGTACATACATGTTTTTACATTGTAATTATATTTTAACAATACCTGTATGTAATTAAATCTGTAATTAATTTGTTATTACATTTATAATTACACTGTTGACCCATCCCTTATAAGTACATTGTACTTATTTTTTGATGTAAGTACATAGTAGTTAAGGCCACCTAATAAAAAATGTGACCGACTTTCCTTCCTCTTAGAAAGACGAATTAAGATAAAAGATATCTTTGTAATATCACTGTAGAACATTAGCCAGACAAGTCAGCAGTCCTCCAAGAGCAGGACTGGACACTGATTGCGTCTCTTTCTGGTTGTAGCTCCCTTGTCTTGAAACCTACAACAGTTACTGCAGTAACCAGGTGGCAGCCAAAGCACTGCTGGACCATAAGAAGCAGGACCATCGGGTGCACGACTTCCTCCAGCGCTGTCTGGAGTCGCCCTTCAGCCGCAAACTGGACCTCTGGAGCTTCCTGGACATCCCACGCAGTCGCCTGGTCAAATACCCGCTGCTGCTGCGAGAGATGGTCAAACACACGCCGAACGACCACCCTGACCGCCAGCACCTCCATCATGCTGTGAGCCACAAGACAATATCTCACCCTGGACCACAAAACCCAAAATGGTCCATTTTTTGTGAGGATAGGACAATATTTGGCCGAGATACAACTATTTTAAAATCTGGAAGCTGAGGGTGCAAAAAAAATCAAAATATTGAGAAAATCACCTTTAAAGTTGTCCAAATGAAGTTCTTAGCAATGCATATTACTAATCAAAAATTAAGTTTTGATATATTTACGGTAGGAAATGTACAAAATATATTCATGGAACATGATCTTTATTTAATATCCTAATGATTTTTGGCATAAAAGAGAAATTTATCATTTTGACCCATACAATGTATTGTTGGCTATTGCTAAAAATGTACCTGTGCTACTTATGACTGCTTTTGTGCTCCAGGGTCAAATATCATCTTATACTACTACTGTACAAGTTATTTGCCAAATGCATCCTGGAGCCCAATGAAGTCCTCATTGTGTATGTGGTCTTGTTTCTGTACTGCTCTTTAGATGAACATGATCCAGAGCATCGTGGCGGATATTAACACTCAGACGGGCGAGTCGGAGTGCCGTTACTATAAAGAGCGCTTGCTGTATGTGGAAAGCGGTCAGAGAGATCTGCTGATCGACAGCTCGCGGATCCTCAGCTGCCACGGAGAGCTCAAGAACAACAGAGGAGCCGTAAGAACTATAATAAATTATGCATAATTACATGCAAGTAACCCTAAGGCAAAACCTAATCCTAACCCTAACCATATAGTAAGTACATGTAGCTAATTAGTATTACTCAGTACTCAAATGTACAATTACACTGTAACAAGGATATCTTAAAATAAAGTGTAACCAATTTAAGTAATAATATTAGTTACCATCCAAAAAAAATGGCTAGTTACTAGTTACTTTTTGTCACAATTGCTAAGGATTTGAAATTCAAAAATTAAATCATTGCTATCAGTTTTCATAATCGTCATCACCAACGCAGTAAGCTAGCTTTGTCGGCAGATGGAGAAGCCCAAAGTGGCTGGAAATACCCTCCAATTAAACTGGTATTAAGTCGAAGATTAATCTCTCAGCTAAAGTCTCATTTGTCATAAACTGACAAAATTAAATGGCTTTTTTGATGGCAAACCTAAATAAGAAGATGTGTGGAGTGGTACATTTCTATAATTTAAGCCTCCATGCTTTTTTTAATGCAAATGCTTCATATTTCATTAAATAAAACTTGAAGTTTTAATTCATTTTTGACCGGTATAACTAAATTAAAAAACTGCAGACTGGACAAATATGTGTTACACTATTACTATTTGATATTTTTCAGAATCCATCAATAACCAAACACAAGTCTAAACTTTTGGATGTTTTTCATCTGGATATTTTTAAAAGCAACAATTGAATTATTAATCTGTTCAGTTAAACAAATTATCAAAATTTGCCAGTTTTATCACCAGATTCTAGAAAATTCTTTGAAGGGCTTCACAAAAAGCAAAGTTTTGAACTGACTGGGGGACAGTAGCAACACTGTCGTAAATAACTCAGGAATTAAGCAGAAAAATGTAAATGTAAAATAATAGGAACAAATATTTACATTTGCAGTGAAACGAATATTTTCTCTCATGCTTTCTATTTTTATTTAAAAATAAAATAGGTTTATGCAGTACATGGGCTTGTTAGGGTGGCTTCTCTGCCTAGAGAAGTCATTTCACTGCTACAGTGACAAGCTATGCAGCTTAAAAAAGTTAATGAACAAATGTGCCTCAAGCACTATTAAAGGGTTAGTTCACCCAAAAATGAAAATTAGCCCACAAATTACTCACCCTCAAGGCATCCTAGGTGTATATGACTTTCTTCTTTCAGACGAATCCAGTCGGAGTTATATTAAAAATTGTCTTTGATCTTTCAAGCTGTTTCATGGCACTCAGCAGATGTTGCGTGCATCAGTCCAAAAGAAGTTAAATAAAGCGCATCCATCCATAATAAAAAGTGCCTCACATGG
>NW_015551107.1:393356-397985 GCF_001515605.1 Sinocyclocheilus anshuiensis
TGTAACATTATAAATGTCTTTATCATCACTTTTGATCAATTTAAAGCATCCTTGCTAAATAAAAGTAATAATTTCTATAATCGCCCCCCAAAAAAAAATTATACTGACTCCAAGCTTTTGGTATAGTACATTACACTATACCAAAGTTGTAAAGAAGGGGGGTTGTGAAGGGGCAGTGCAAGAGAGAACCTTTCATTATTTTCCACGGCCCCAGACTAAGGATTTAGACCTTTTTTATGTGATGGCCATACAAATAATAGGGTTGTCTGGTTTCAGAAATTGTTGTGGATGTATAGGCTATATACAGGAAATAAGGGGCCAAAATTGCACCTTTTGGGGTACAACCGCTTGTCACTGGAACAGGACCCTTAAAAGGACATCTTTGTTCCTTTTTTTACCCCTAATAGGCAGGCCTACAAATTAGTACCTTAAGGGTGTGAATTACTACTCTAAGGTACTAATATGTACGGTGTACTGCTACGGTGTCAAGCTGTTGTACCCCAAAAGGTACAATTTTGGCCCCATTTGTACAATGAAATTCAAATGCAACTCCTTGTCAAGTCAAGTCACCATTATTTATATAGCGCTTTTTACAATGCAAGTTGTGTCAAAGCAGCTTTACAGTATCAAATGGGGAAATAGTGTGTCTTTCTCCTCTGGCCAGACAAACCCAGTTTAAATCTAGGTTGCAGCAGGGTCCGATTGTGCAGAGGACTCCCGTGGTCTTGTCCCAAAGGCCGTCTTTTGTATGTGGTAAGAAACATACAAAAGAATATAAAGACATCAAACATTAGTATTAGAAAAAGTCCATTGTAATTATGCATTTAGTTCTCTAATGGCACGTGGATAAAAACAGTTCTTAAGCCTGGAGGTGCGGGCCTGGATAGCCCTGTAGCGCCTCCCAGAAGGTAGCAGTGTAAACTGAATGTTTCCAGGATGGGTACAGTCTTGAATTATGCGCGCCACACGACGCAAGCATCTGGCTCTATATGTGAGGGAATCTGTGTTCTTACAGTGTGTCTTGAGCAGCAAATCGTCATATTATACTGATTTCTGAAAGATCATGTGACACTGAAGACTGGAGTAATGATGCTGAAAATTCAGATTTCATCACAGCAATAAATTACATTTGAACATATATTGGAATAGAAAACTGTTCTTTTAAAATATATTATTTTACAGCAAATATTTATATTTATACCGCTTTGGTGAGCAGAAGAGACTTCTTTCAAAAACATTAAAAACAATTTTTTTTTAATTATTCCAAACTTTTGACCAGTAGTGTATCTGGAGTCCCAGGCATCAAAAATCCCCGTCTTAATCTACATGCTGTGAATGCTTTGCACAGAACTACAGATGCCTAAAGAGCTGCTGTAAACATGCCGATCTCTGTTTGTCTCCCTCCAGCAAAGAACTTTTTCCGGGTGGCGTTTCGCAGCGGAGGACAGCTGCAGACGCACTGCTTCCAGGCCAGCGACGCCTTCAATAAACAGCAGTGGCTCAACTGCATTCGACAGGCCAAAGAAGCTGTGAACCCACAGACAGCAGCTCGGTGCTCAGACTGCAGTGCTGACGCTAGCGCCGATTGCCCACAGATGGACCCGACAGACCTAACCCTCACGCCTGTGAAAACATGAGCCATCCTGTTCAGTATTGTGTTGCAGAAAAGGAAGCACTTCTCGGAGACTGACGCTGCTGTCCACGGTTCTGTGTTATTCTGTGCCTTGCTTGTTTGTGGCAATCGTTCAGAAACTGAGCATCTGGGTCCACCGTTTCACTTTAATCTCGCTGTCTGCAACTGAAATGCACTGCTGTCTGCGCAAGAAAACAGTCACGTCGGTGTAAAAGGTGAAATATTGTTCCACGTTCGTTCCGTAATCACTAATAAAAAATGACCAGTCGAATGTTTTCACGAGTAAAGGGCGATCACAGTATTTCGTGCTGTCAAACGATTAATCGCGATTAATCGCATCTAAAATACAAGTTTTTGTGGTGTGTATATATAAATACACACATACTGTATATATTTTGAAAATATTTACATGGATATATTTATATTCTTATATATAAATATATTTAATATATAAACAACATATTTATCTTATATATACATGCATGTTTGTATTTATATATACATAATAAATATACACACATATATTATGTAAACAAACACTTTTATTTTGGATGTGATTAATCGCGATTGATTGACAGCATATTCACACATATTCATCTCATAGAGTATGTCTCAGCACACAGTCGATGTCAGAGCCAGATCCAATGATGAATATTAAAACTATTGCAGAATCCACGAACGAATTCTGTGAAGCACTTTGAAAGGAACTCAGTTCTGAAGGATTGACATTGTGGTGGAAATATCAGTTTTGTACATAAACTCTTCTGTAGCAGTTTGTTAGCGTCAACAGAACGTCTCTTGTGCCATGCAGATCAGCGCAATCTCTGTCATAGTGTTTTTGTGTGCGCCGCCAAAACCGACAACTTATGCTGTAAAGAGAACAATCTGTGCCAAAAACGTGTCTGGTGGTTTTCAGTATTGTCAGATGTGCAGCATTCAGTATATGCAAGTCTTTTATTCTGTTTCTTTTACATTTTTCATTTCTTGTGTTTGTTTTTTTCTCTCTTGAAAGTATTGTATTGAAATGTATGATATAAGATGTTTATTTATAGTTTGGTTGCTGTTGGATTAAAAGGAAATGAGAGGTTATATGTTGTAGAAATCAGAAACGATGAGAAAAGAAAGCGCGTGGGGCCATATGGAAGAGTTTGAAGGTGAATTGAGGTGGAAATGCGTGTTTAATACATGAGAGAGACTAGCTGATGGACAGTGTGTAACAAAATGAAGAAAATCAAATAAACATTTTAAAAACCTTGAATATTTCTCTCCTTTACATAATGTTTGTTGTGAATTGTTATGTAATGTTATAAATGATGAGCATTGTAGTTATTCGAGGGGATAGTAATGTACGCTCCGAATCGCTTTGCTTTCAGTGTAGGAAATGTTTTGATGCAAAGGTGTGAAGTTTAAGTTCAGCTTTGAATGTTTACCGTCTTTAAACACAGTGGAAAACAATGTGCAGGGACTGCTGAGTCCCTCTAGTGCTGTGTATCACATCTTCATAATGAGGACCTCAGGGAGCCAAATGTTAAAAACACATTTAGCTCCTGCTCTATATGACGATCAATACACTACCTTTCGAAGTAGGCTATTACGTCAACGTGTTCCTGCTACCATGCTCTTCTTACACATTTGACTGCGTACACTACTGTTCAAAGGTTTGGAGCCCGTAATATTACTTCAATGTTTTTTTTAAGTGTCTTATGCTTACCAAGGCTTCATTTTTAAAATAAAATTTACAGTAAAAACAGCAAAATTGTGAAATAATATTACAATTCAAAATAGCTGTTTAATATTTGAATATATTTTTAAATTAGTGCTGTCATACGATTAATCGCGTCCAAAATAGAAGTTTTCATTTACATAATATATGTATGAGTACTGTGTATATTTATTATGTATATATAAATACACACACATACAGTATATATTTAGAAAATATCTACATTTATATTATATATAAATATATTTAATATGTAAACATAACATATTTTTCGTAAATATATCCATGCATGTTTGTGTATTTATATATAAATAATAAATATACACAGCACGCAAACATAATGTAAACAACAACTTTTATTTTGAAAGCGATTAATCATTTGACAGCACTATTTAAACTGTAATTTATTTCTGTGATCAAAGCTGAATTTTCAGCATCATTACTCCAGTCTTCAGTGTCACATGATCTTCAGAAATCTTTCTAATATGCTGATTTGCTGCTCAAGAAACATTCCTGATTATCATTAGTGGTGCTTTTGATCACTTTAATGCATCCTTGCTGAATAAAAGTACATTTCAATGAAAGTGCAATGAATAAAAGCATTTCAAACAATAAATATTAATGTCAGTCCAGATTAGTGAGAGCAGAAACTCCTTGAGGAAGATTATTACTATTGATGATGCAATAACAGGTCTGTCATATGGCTGGAGCTCCTCGTTCTGTGATATTCCCTGAAGAACCCACTTATCTCAGGAGCATCTTTGTCTGGCAGCAACAGACCCCTGGGTGAGGCCCCTCTTCACATGATGATGGTCATGTGTGCATATGGATAATTACTCACACCTGGATGAGTCTGGAGAACAATAACACACGACAGATGAAGGACAGCACAGCAGCTCTCTTAACACCATCTGCTTTGTTAATTACAGAGATCACTAACATGTAAGATTTTGTCTAACGGACAGATTCATTATTCAATTTACCGTCTTTAAGCCTGACTTTCTAACTAGGGAAATTTTATATTCAGCAGATATAATTCCATCCATTTCCAGAAGGCCCTTTTTGAACTCTTTTGAGCCTGAAGGTTTCTAAAAACAGTAAAGTTAGACAAGCTGTCATTGCTTAATGAATGTGACAATAACTGTTTGTTTATTTTACCGATACACATATGTGACCCTGGATCACAAAGCCAGTCATAAGGGTCAGTTTCTCGAAATTGAGATTTATACATCATCTAAAAGCTGAATAAATAAGCTTTCCATTGATGTATGGT
>NW_015551107.1:398029-403980 GCF_001515605.1 Sinocyclocheilus anshuiensis
ATCTGAGGGTGCAAAAAAATCTAAATATTGAGAAAATCACCTTTAAAGTTGTCCAAATGAAGTTCTTAGCAATGCATATTACTAATCAAAAATTAAGTTTTGATATATTTATGGTAGGAAATTTACAAAATATCTTCATGGAACATGATCTTTACTTAATATCCTAATGATTTTTGGCATAAAAGAAACGTATAATTTTGACCCATACAATGTATTGTTGGCTATTGCTACTAATATACCCCAGCGACTTAAGACTGCTTTTGTGCTCCAGGGTCACACATATTCTTCTTCTTCTTCTTCTTCTTCTTCTTCTTATAATTATTATTATTATTATTATTATTATTATCATTCCCCATATTATTGTATCCCATACTTTCTTTTTCTGGCAAAACATAATCATGATTTGGAGAGGTGATTTTACTTTACTACTCTTTCAAGTGGCCAGCCTTAAAGGAACAGTTCACCCAAAAAATAAAAAATTAATAATTAATAAAATAATTAAAATCTGAATATGCACTCACCCTCAGGCCATCCAAAATGTAGATGAGTTTGTTTCTTCATCAGAACAGATTTGGAGAAATGTAGCATTACATCACTGTCTCTATCCTCTGCAGTGAATGGGTGCCGTCAGAATGAGAGTCCAAACAGTTGATAAAAACATCACAATAATCCACACCACTCCAGTCCATCAGTTAATGTCTTGTAATGTGAAAAGATGCATTTTTGTGATAAGTCTGGCCAAAATGCCAGTTCATAATCCATAGTAATGCTTTCTACAGTGATGTAACGCTGTTCCGGTGAAGAAACAAACTCTTCCGCTCCTCTGATCAACAGAAAGCTTGGTTTGCTTCATAAATCGCTATGCAATACCTTTTTCCTAACGTGCCTATACTGCGTTTTAAATTATGGGAGGCACTTCCGGTTTGGGGTTCCACTCAAAAAGACTGCAAAAAATAATTTCAAGATTGCGCTACAAATAATCCCTATCTGTCATTTTGACTGAATGGGCTGTACATTTTCATTCATTTTCTATTTCAGAAGAGAATAAGGTTACGTTTGGTATATTAATGTGATGTGATATCATAGTGAACCAACTCCAGGGTAAGGCTAAAACCAGCCGAATGTATTAAACATCATAAACCTCTTTTTAGACAATAACAAGACATGGGTGTCATGTAGGCTAAAAAAATGTTTAATGGGACTGAATTTGTATTTAACGTGATTGCAATTTAATAAAAACGTTAGAAATTGATATGTATATAACGTTTCGGTTATTCAAACAGCAAATACATTATAGAAAGAGACATTATCACTAACATTGATCTATCTCGAGTTTAAGCACCCTCAAAAAAAACCTATCCTTATAATCACTGAAGCTGTATACACTGTCAAATGAATCTCTTTACATTGTACGTACATCTGCGCTTTGTTGTTTATGAAGAGAGAATTCGCAAGAGTCCGGAATTCAGTCACGAACGCGCGCGCACTCAACAAAACTGATGAGTTTGAAGGATGACTCATCTGAACGCCTCTGATTGGCCATTGCATTCCTAAGCTCAACAGAATTGTGTGTGATTGGTTAAAATGCGCAACACCGTAAAAACGCCTAAAGTGAAATACGGTGCAACATGAGCAGATCTTAATTTAATGCCGCAATCGACACTGTCTATTCATATTCATTTTGTTAGCAACAGACGTAATAGATTTAATTTGTTTGTGCAGGGGTATTTTTGCCCCAAGTCCCCAGGCCATCTAATAGCTCTTTTCAGCCCGCTGCATTATTTTCCTCCTGATTACTATCATGTGTCTTTTATATTCCGCTGTAAGTAAATGAAAAAGACAACATGTACTGTGCATTTGTGGTCTGCTCTCCCGATTGAATTTACGATATAAACCATGAATAATTCCCTGGAATCGTTCATTTTTCTCCCCAAATCCTCACGTCTCTGTCCAGGTTTGTTTTCACACGGATGCTGTAAAATGTAATTGTTACGAAATGTAGACATATTACTATAATGATAGGCGGAGGATCTTTAGGAGTAATTCATGGTATGTTGAAAGTAAGCGATGGTTGAAGGGCGAGTGTAATGTCACCTCATTGCACCCAGTTTAAAAAAAATGCTTATTAATATTGCGTTCATAGAGCAAACCTTATGCTGATTGTTTACAGTGTAAACGGAAGTTACTCACATAATTTGCGCAAATCATATGGGGCGCAGGAAAAGGTGGATAGACAGTAGATCTTTTTGCCCGCAAAAAAAATAAAAATAAATAAATATAAAAGCAGTCTGGCAGCTGCCTAGTGTGCCTCGGAATTGTGCGATATAAACTCACTGAGCTGAGCAATTCTAAGAAATAAACTCGCAATTCTGATTCTGAGAAATAAAGTCAGAATTGCGAGATATAAACACAATTCTGAGAACATATCAGCTTACCCTCAGAATCGCAATTGCGAGTTGATATCCCACAATTCTGAGAAAAAAAGTCAGAATTGTAAAATAAAAAGTCGCAATAACCTTTTTTATTGTTTATTCAGTGGCGGAAAGGGGCTTCATAGGCCTGTGCCTAGCAATGCAGTAACAACAGCTTTCAAATACTGGGAAACTGTCAAGACAACTTTAACATCGTGACAATGAGTTTCTGCAAGTACAGCTCACTCATATTTCGTTCAGACGATGTTTTATGTAATATTTATGCACATTATTATATTCTGTGTTTGAATATGGTTGTCACTTGTGTTGGTGATGAGCTGAGGGACTGTGTACAGTGGAGCATGGACGCCTGCAGGCGGTGTGTGTGTGTGTGTGTGTGTGTGTGTGTGTGAAATACGGTGCAACATGAGCAGATCTTAATTTAATGCCGCAATCGACACTGTCTATTCATATTCATTTTGTTAGCAACAGACGTAATAGATTTAATTTGTTTGTGCAGGGGTATTTTTGCCCCAAGTCCCCAGGCCATCTAATAGCTCTTTTCAGCCCGCTGCATTATTTTCCTCCTGATTACTATCATGTGTCTTTTATATTCCGCTGTAAGTAAATGAAAAAGACAACATGTACTGTGCATTTGTGGTCTGCTCTCCCGATTGAATTTACGATATAAACCATGAATAATTCCCTGGAATCGTTCATTTTTCTCCCCAAATCCTCACGTCTCTGTCCAGGTTTGTTTTCACACGGATGCTGTAAAATGTAATTGTTACGAAATGTAGACATATTACTATAATGATAGGCGGAGGATCTTTAGGAGTAATTCATGGTATGTTGAAAGTAAGCGATGGTTGAAGGGCGAGTGTAATGTCACCTCATTGCACCCAGTTTAAAAAAAATGCTTATTAATATTGCGTTCATAGAGCAAACCTTATGCTGATTGTTTACAGTGTAAACGGAAGTTACTCACATAATTTGCGCAAATCATATGGGGCGCAGGAAAAGGTGGATAGACAGTAGATCTTTTTGCCCGCAAAAAAAATAAAAATAAATAAATATAAAAGCAGTCTGGCAGCTGCCTAGTGTGCCTCGGAATTGTGCGATATAAACTCACTGAGCTGAGCAATTCTAAGAAATAAACTCGCAATTCTGATTCTGAGAAATAAAGTCAGAATTGCGAGATATAAACACAATTCTGAGAACATATCAGCTTACCCTCAGAATCGCAATTGCGAGTTGATATCCCACAATTCTGAGAAAAAAAGTCAGAATTGTAAAATAAAAAGTCGCAATAACCTTTTTTATTGTTTATTCAGTGGCGGAAAGGGGCTTCATAGGCCTGTGCCTACCAATGCAGTAACAACAGCTTTCAAATACTGGGAAACTGTCAAGACAACTTTAACATCGTGACAATGAGTTTCTGCAAGTACAGCTCACTCATATTTCGTTCAGACGATGTTTTATGTAATATTTATGCACATTATTATATTCTGTGTTTGAATATGGTTGTCACTTGTGTTGGTGATGAGCTGAGGGACTGTGTACAGTGGAGCATGGACGCCTGCAGGCGGTGTGTGTGTGTGTGTGTGTGTGTGTGTGTGTGTGTGTGTGTCTGAGTCTGACTGGAGCCGCTGGGAGGCGCTGCTGCGATCCGCTCTCCCTCACACACACACACACACACACACACACTGCGGGAATGAGTGGGCATGCCCGTGTGTGTGTTTATGTGCGGTACGAGGCGCGTTCAGCACACACAAACCCCGCGCTGCCTGCAGCTCTCCGCGCTGTGAGGAGGATCCGCGGCCGCTCCTGAGTCAAGCAGCGATGGAGCACCGAGGAGCAAAATCCTGCGACAGCCCCGCTGCGCCTTCACGGAGCCAAAATGGCGCCACGGAGGAAGAGTATGGATGTCTGGACGGTCCCGATGAAGAAAGACGGGTCAAGAGCGCCTCATGGGCCGCGAAACCCGCCGAGGAGCAGCCGCGGCTCAACTTCCACATCCCCCGGAAGAGCAGAGAAAAGAGAGGTGCGCTGCCCGCTTTCTTTGTCTGTCTTTCCGTTAACACTCGGTCCGTGTCTCAAATTCTAGCGAGCTCTAAACCTAGACAACAGTAGTGTGCATCACAGGAACGTGTTGCTCGCGTTTGTGATTCCCAGTTACGCTCTTTAGATGGGCAGCTCAGTAATACATGACGGTATAAATGGAGATCCGGTGCAACAAACCATAATACAACAGATGATATCAAATCTCTCTCTCTCTCTGTGTGTGTGTACCCTCCCTCAGGTAGCAGGTTGATCTGCCACACCCGAATATCACCTGGGGTAACTTACAGTGGGGAACACTGCATTTCATTCAGAGACCTTTAGGCCTATTTTATGATTTTAAAAAGACATAGAGAATTATTAATTTCAAACAAAATGTGAATTATTATGAGTAATTAAACGCATAAATGAACCTGAAAGAGCCAAGGAGTTACCAGTTTAATTTAGAAGTTTATAGAATTCATTCGAGTTTGTATTCTGACATTCAAAGCCTCCGTTCAAATATCCTGTTTATAGCGAATTCTGTGTAAACGTTCCAAAGGTTCCATTCAAACGGTTGAATATTCTGTTTAAACATTCTAAACTTCCATTCATGCGTTTGAAGAATCTTTTTAAACAAGGTTTCGTTCAAACACTCAAGAGTCATTTAAAGAGTGTTGGAATCATTGTTGTGAGTCATTTAATTGGTGCCATTTCTAATTAACAGTTCTATTGCCTTCTAAGTGGTTCTGCATAAACACAAAATAATTAATCCGAAACACATTATAGTTATTTTATAACTTTTTGACTGTATGTCATACTGTAGACTATATTTTGTTTATATATTAAATGAATTTAATAGTAAAAATATATATTTTTAGTAACTTTGCATTGCAATTTTGTATATGTTCTGAACATATATCTATCGTAGTACACGCTACACCGATTATGCTTAAAGACAAATTGAAACCAAAATAGATTGAGTTTTGGTTTTGAGATTTTGGGATATTTGGCTTTTCATCTTGTTTCAGACTAGTGAAGAAACCACATCCAAAATACACTTATAAGTGTTTATTTTGTTGCACTATATCGTTTTGCATATGTAGATTTCAGTTACAATACATATCTTTAAAGGGTGTTTTAAGAAAATGTATGCAAATTAGTGCATATTTAATGAGATAATGCATCATTTGCATATTTTACTTAATACAACAATGTTTGCAATAGGGATGTTCATTTCGGTTATTTTTCCTAACCGACAACCGACGGTTCATTTCGCCTAACCGACAACCGACGCTCGTTAACCGATTATTAACCGTTAACCGACAAGATTATTTTGATTATTTTATTAATTAAATTAGAAAGGATACGTGTCTGTGACCCGTTAAAAATACTAACATTTGTTTCCCGGGGATTAATTTTACATGCGCAAAAAGCAGCAAACAACAGAACATGAGGATTCACATGGTCCTATCATATCACATCACGCACCTGCAGCGC
>NW_015551107.1:408365-411858 GCF_001515605.1 Sinocyclocheilus anshuiensis
TATAAAATCATATTTAGATACCGGTATGTAGGTCTACATTAATGTTACGTTGTAGTTTAGGTTAAACACAGATAAGCACAAACCGCATTATTACATTCATAATAATAATAAATAACACCAGTAAATAAAGCGAAATTTTATAATGTACAAACAATAAACACAATACCTAGCCTATAGGCTATTTTGAACGGTTTCAGAAGAAAACAAGAATGAAAAATATAAGTTAAACAAGCCAAAACGAATAGGCTAATTCAATGCGAAACTGAAAGCAAATGGCGTTCTCGCACAGCCTACCTCTCTCATTCGGCATTAATCCAATTAAATGTGTCCATATTTGCGATGTATTTGAATGCTAAGCTATTATTTATTATGTAAACCAGGCTTACTTAACGCACTTAAAAAACATCCTCGTCACATGAGCAAATGTGTGTTTGGCCCGAGCTCAGGCTGAACGGCATGGATTGTGCTACGCAGTACGCACTATTTAAATTAACCAGTGTATCTATACGTTTGGTTGACTGTATTTTATTCTGATAATGAACAGGCTGCAACGTTTGCAATGCTGTATATGTGTGCGTGAAGTTTTGTTAATCTGTTAATTAGGCTGTTTAAGTCAAATATTTTGCATATTCATTCATTTTATATATAGACTATGATTTAATAAAAACAGATTTTATTTTTAGTTAAACTTAATTTTTGTTGCTTGTCTGTGCTCGTCCGCCGCCTTTTTCTCTTCTCCGACCCCGCAGCTCTCTCCGACAGCTTAGTGTTAGTGGCACCAGTCCAGTGTTTCCCGGTTTTACTCATGCTATTTTTCCATGTTGAGAGTTTGGTGTAGCACATATTGCACCTGACTATGCATTCTTATCCTTTTCTCCGATAAACTGAAAATAACAGGAGTGTGTCCATCTCACAAATATAGAATCCGTCTCTGCAGTCATCTCAACCATCTAATTCCAGCAACAGGAAATAGACAAACTATTTTACCCAAGGAATTTTTTCTCTGGTGCTGTTTTGTGGTGTTGGTAAATTCACCACTTAATTTAGAGTTAAAATATGTTGTTGTAACTTGCGTTACTGAGATTGTAACGAGTAATATTATTACCCAAATTGTATTAGTAATGCGTTATATTATTGCGTTACAGTAAAAAGTACTGCGCACACACAGTAAAGCTTTGCTACCTTGACAATGCAGCCTGTTCATTATCATAATAAAATACAGTCAGTCAAACATATGGGGAAAAACACACTGCTCAGTTTAAATATGTAGTAAAGTCTGTGCCGTTAAGTGTATCACTGTACAGACGTGATGTTATGCTAAACATTTTGTCAAACAAATGTCAAATGTCAAAAATGTAGTTTTACATTGATATTGGAACACGAATGAATTAGGCTAGGCTACATAATAAGTAATATTTTGGCATTTAAATACGTCGCGAATACGGAAACATTTGATTTTGTGTCGAATGAGAGACCCAACGTTGTTTTCAGTTTCGTTTTAGCCTAAATGAATTTGTTTTGGCTTGTAGTTTATATAGCCTAGCTATAGCTTCTTATATTTTTAATTCTTGTTCTTTTCTACATACTGTTAATTGAAAGGATTTGTTGTAGAGTGAGGGGAACTAAAATAGCCTAGCTATGTTTACAGTGTTTATTATAATGTTTGTAAACATTTTGCATCAGCATTAGGCCTATTTCTGAATGAAATAATAAAATGCGACTTATGTTTTTTTTCCCCTCTAAAAAACAATTTTTTTTATACGAGTAGCATATTTTAACCATGCAGCAAACCTTTTTAAATATTTTGATAAAAAATAAATAAATTACTTTTTAAACCGTTTAACTGATTGTATTAATCGGTCAAAATTCTTACGGTCTGTTAACGGTTAACCGGTTAAAATGAACATCCCTAGTTTGCAATTCGTATTGTAATCAATCATCCGGGGGAAGTAAGGTTATATATATTTGTTAGAAGTTTATCATATTTCACCTAAGGCTTGCCTTAAAAGATTACAAGACTTTTTTTTTAATAACGATGTGTGCAGATAAATTTATAGTAAACAATCCAACATTCTAGAAAACTAAGAATGGTTTGATTTCATGGTGACTTTAAGTAAAGGTATAGTCTATTAAATCTGTGTCTTTTACTAGCCAGTTTCCAGCCGTTCATTAGCAGTTGTCAGCCTCATTAAAGGGGTCATATGATGCGATTTCAAGTTTTCCTTTCTCTTTGGAGTGTTACAAGCTGATTGTGAATAGATAAGATCCCTGAAGTTGCAAAGACTAAAGTCTCAAAACCAAAGAGATATTCTTTATCAAAGTTAAGACACTGCCACACCCCCCTAAAACGGCTCGTTCTAACACGCCCCCACATATCTACCTCACTATGTGGGAATATTTGCATAATGCGCCCAAATGTGCACGCAAAGAAAGAAGGCGTGGTTTCAGTAACCGCAGTTAGTGTTGAAGCAGCCATGTCAGGGAGACGCTGTGTGTTTCTAGGCGAAAGCAAAAGCACTTTATTTGGCCTTCCGAAAGTAGATGCATTTAGGAATCTTTAAGATTACTTACAACAGAACAGCAATGCATTTTATGAACGACCATTAAAGCATGTCAACATATTCTGTTACACCAAATACACAAAATATCTTTAAAAAAGCAACATATGACCCCTTTAAGATGGGGATCACTGGGGATTTGGAGGGAGTTGGTGGGCGTATCTGCGTTCTCAGCAGCAACTGAATTCATGTTTAAAATGCTGCAAATCAACTTGTGTTCTATTTGAAAACGAGTCAATTAGTGGGATGGGTACTGATGCTTATGACCGTGACCATTGAATATCTGAAGCAAACACACATTATCATGCTCCTCACAAATGCATTATGATTGTCAATAATAGTTATTGCACTGATCAGGAAATTAGAGGAAGAGACTGATCACTGATTTATTAACAGAGTGATTTTGGCAACCAGTAAGCCGTATCTAAACACATAAGACATGCATCCATTACAAGCTTCAGAACTGCTTAATTGAGGAGTAGTGTCTATGATTTGTTTCCCATCTGGCTGTTTTGTTAAAGGGGTCATATGATGTTGCTAAAAAGAACATTATTTTGTGTATTTGGTGTAATGAAATGTGTTTATGCGGTTTAAGGTTAAAAAAACACATTATTTTCCACATACTGTACATTATTGTTTCTCCTCTATGCCCCGCCTTTCTGAAACGCGTCGATTTTTACAAAGCTCATCGGTCTGAAAAGCGAGGTGTGCTCTGATTGGCCAGCTATCCAGTGCATTGTGATTGGCCGAATACCTCAAGCGTGTGATGGAAATGTTACGCCCCTTACCATATTGTGATGCCCTGTCCGGCCAGAGCGACGAGACAAAAACATTAAAAGCCATTATAAACGAGGAATATGTTGCATCCAGTGGGGACATAATTACAGATTATAATGACTTATACTGTCATTTTACGCGTTGCATCGCGCCGCGTA
>NW_015551107.1:412769-415007 GCF_001515605.1 Sinocyclocheilus anshuiensis
GTGAAAGCCGATCCGGCGATCCACAGCGCGAAGTTGTAGTATTTCCTCAGCAACCAGCATGGATCAGCTCCAGGCATGACGAAGCAGATATCGTCCTCTTTTGGAAGGCCAAACGAGGACGTTTCTTCTTTCTTTGCGTGAACATTTGGGCAGCGTTATGCAAATCTTCCCACATAGTGACGTAGACATGTGGGGGCGTGTTAGAACGAGCTGTTTTAGGAGGGCATGGTTGACTCTTAAATTTTATAAAGAATATCTCTTTGGATTTGAGACTTAAGTCTTTGCAACTTTACAGATCTTCTTTATGCACCAAGAGCTTGTAACACTCCAAAGAGAAAGGAAAAATTTAAATCGCATCATATGACCCCTTTAAAATAAACCACTAATAATAAGCAACTGCATGAAGACGGTATGCTTGTCAGAACCAGGGGTTTGGGAAATGGTTCCAAAAAGTTTTTTTTATTTATTTATTGCAAAATGTACCAATTGATGCAGGGTTTATAATACAAGGTAAAATGTAGTCGTTTATTCGCCTTTATTTCAGTAGGACAGTATGGAGAGCAGCCATAAGTCTGTTGGCTCCACTTATTTTAAAAGAAAAACATTTTAACAACTAATATTCTACTTTTCTTACAAAGTAAATCTAGCAAACAATTAGGGTGTGCAATATTGGCCAAAAATGATGTCTCATGATTTTCTAAGTGTTTGTCAACTATAATAATTTTTGTCAGTAACTATTATGTTTTTGTGCTCCTGCCTTGGCTAGTCTTTTAAATGCATAGTCTTTGATGTCGATTTCTAATGTTTAATCAATGAATTGGTAATAATTATACACTCAGAGTCAGAAGTTTTTTCCTTTTGCATAAAGGCTGGTCTTGACAGTAGAAATGAAACTGATATAACAATATATAAAGTATTTGTTAGTGAATGTTAAATGTGTTACATGTAGATTTTTAGACCTACAGATCTTTTAACTTCTGCTTTAAAATTGTTCATAATCAGTTATTGTTGTTTTTTTATGTTTGTAGAATATAATAGTTATGTTAAAACTATTTTTGCACCATATTTGCTTCCATAGCCTTTCATTTATACATAATTAACAAGACAACATTGGAGAGAATATGGAATAATGTGTTTTTTTATATATATATAAAATAATTTGTCTAAATAATCAAAGAAATGTGAAACTTGATCGTTACATCTGGACATCAGTTCTGAGTCTATAAAAAACTAGAATGTGCTGAATGTTTTTAATAGTGACGTGACATGTGGCCAAGTATGGTGACTAATATCCATACTGCATTTAACCCATCCAAAGTGCACACACACAGCAGTGAACACACACACACCCGGAGCAGTGGGCAGCCTTTTTTTTTTTTGCTTTTTGCTGCGGCGCCCGGGGAGCAGTTGGGGGTTCGGTGCCTTGCTCAAGGGCACCTCAGTCGTGGTATTGAAGGTGGGAGAGAGCGCTGTACATTCACTCCCCCCACCTACAATCCCTGCCGGAACGAGAGTCGAACCCGCAACCTTTGGGTTACGAATCTGACTCTCTAACCATTAGGCCACGACTTCCCCTTCATATGTACATGTAGCTTGTAATGTGCTGTGGAGATTTGACCATCCTGATTTTGAGGTTTCGGTAAACCTCTGTATAACCAAAATTTGTTGTGTGGCATGACACAAAAACTGCTGCTGTGATTCATTCCCCTGTGATATTATCCATATATGAACTAGGGATGTCAATTTTCGATCATTTCCATGATCGATCGTCGTTTAAATTAACGATCAATTAATCGATTAATCGTTAACTTTAATGCAGCAAAATGCGTCTATTGCAGCAGCACGCAGTCATGACAGGATGTGCAAAAGCCACTCAAAAAATACCCCCGCTTTCTCACCCGAATTAAAGGGGTTTTAGTCTGAATAAAATGCTAGTAGCAGGATTGTAAAATGAATAGATGTGATTATGATCATTTGATAAAATGAGAGCACGCCGTAAGTTTGAGATCATTTTACTTTGTTGACTGTTTCCTATCCCGACACGGAGACCGCTGAACAAGCCTCTTTAAATGGTTTCGTGGTGCTCGTTATAGTATTTTAAAACACTATTGCAATGTTTTCAACTGACATTATGGCATTTAAAATAAAATTATCCCAAACGTAACTGTGGCGCGTGTGGCTGTGCTGCGCAGTCAGTGAACCGCTTCCATCGGCGCTGCTGCAGCAAAACACACTGTT
>NW_015551107.1:415017-435368 GCF_001515605.1 Sinocyclocheilus anshuiensis
AAGGGAAATTAAAGATTTCATGGCCATGAATTAAGAATTCGTTCGATGTATTAATTTGTTCCCTCATTTTAGTTAAATCATGGGTTAAGGAACAAAATTAATGAAACATGGACAGTGGCCACAAATTAATAAGTCGTAGGAACGAATTAACAAGTTGTAGGGATGAATCCTTGCCCCGCAGTGTCCCGCAGCCCTGCAACCTTCACCTAATTGTTTCAAATATGAAACTATTATCTGGGGAAATGACTGTTACTACATTTCTATTGCATTCCATGTTGAAGAACTTTGTGTTGTTTCTATTTTAATGTACTTTTAAAGTTTAAATCACATTAAAAGCTTAATTTGTAATTATGAGTGAATGATGATGCATTTATATACCGTCACCGTCACTCACAGCCGCTCGCACGTGTTTTGCGCATGAGCCCAAAATTAAACTGCTTAATCGACCATCGATAGCTTTAATCGATTGCATCTCTTATCGACAATTAACCGATCATCGATTAATCGTTGACATCCCTAATATGAACTATTTTCCATAGTCTGCTTTCTAGGGTTCAGATGAGGAGTGCGAGAGGATGTAACTGTGTTCTGACGGTTTTGTTCTCCATTCACAGCTCTGTTTCAGTCTGTGTCTACGGACTCTAGAGAGTTTTCCGACGTTCTGCAGATTCTCTCCTCCAGCTACAAGGACTCTTCCTCCACCGGGATGTTTGTGTACTCCAAACCTCGCCTCGTCCACAGCGAACCGCTGGAGAAAGACGTGAGTGTTTCACTCTTCTACTGCGGTGCATTTTACTGCATGTTATGGACTGTGTGCAAACGTGAACTCCTGTTTTCAAATGGCTGCAAAATGTATTGAAGCATCATTATAAGTGAGGAATATTTATGTAGATGTATTGTTTGTCACAGAATCAGAGTATGTGTAGCACTGAGTGTAACATCTGATAGTAGACACTTAACATGATGGGCTTTCAGTGTACAGCCTATTCAGTGTTTTTTATTTTCTTTGTTTGACGCTCAAGGTCAGTGCACACAATCTTATCAAGAGACAGGAATTGCTTCTCAAGACTCAGCAGTAACAGTTTTTTAGGCCAGTAGTTCAGATCATCACTTGCCCTGCCATTGCTGCAAAAACTTGTTTTTCTATGTACATATTTTTAAGCACTGAATAGGTTTGTTTTTATGAAACATTCGATTTTCTTTGCAAGCCAGTTTATCACCAAAAGTGTATTGCTTTCATTGTTTTGGACCATGTGACCTTGTATTCTATGACCCTATGATTTCCACGATGCGGAAAACGCGGACAGAATCACGGCATCCAGTCATAAAAATGGAATTTACTGTATAGTGTGGAATGCAATGGAATTTGTTAAAGTTTGGATGAATTAATCAAAAGTAGGTCAGCACACTTAAATCAAAACGTGATATGAACTAGTGTCTGTGAATATTAAGCCACAAAAAGACTATTTAAATATGAATCCTGCATGTGTTGTGTTTCTGTGTGAATGAACAAAACTGTTTACTACACACCAGGGTTTTTCCTGGCTCAAAATGAGGCGGCGGTGGTGGTACCATCCTGATCATGTGCACACATTGCACCCATTATTATTTACCAAATTCTGTTTTCCATTAACTTTATTGATTTCGTTAAATTTTATTAATCAAAATCATCTTTAATTAATTGATTTTATTTAAAAAATATATTATTTTACTTTTTTTTTCCTGAAATACTGTGTGTATTTCCATTTTTCTGCTAAATAAATTATGGTAAATAATTTTTCTGGTAAATAATCCTTTAAAAATAATGATTTAATAATAGTTTTATTAGTAATGGTACTATCTTTACATTAAGTAATATATTTTTGTCACAGTTAGGGTTGCAAAAAGGTGGAAATTTTCCAGAAATTTTGGAAACTTTCCAGGATTTTTTGGAATATTCCACGGATTTTTGGAAAGTTTCCAGAAATTTACCGGAATTTTCCCACCCCTTTGCAACCCTAGTCACAGTTCAAGTTAACTCAAATACATCATCTCATATACACAGAAGTTTAAAGGTATTCACGGCAACCCGTCAAAATAAAAGTTTGGTTTAGCTTGAAGAAACTGTGACAGAAATATATTACTATTGAGCAGTGAAATGTACATACTAATAAGATTATTAAAACTTTGTTTTTTAAGGAATAATCACAATATTTCTTCCATGTTTTAGTTATAATAGTAAATCCCCATTGAATGCCAAAAAAAGATTGTTTAATTTTCATTAATTAAAAGATAAATTAAATTAATGTTTTATGCCTTCATTTGATAACCAGAAAAATTTCAGTGCACAACACAGAATGTCTGAGGAAAGATAAAAAAAAATAAAAAATTAATAAGGCTATTGTAAGAATACATTTGAATAAATTAAGTTGTTTTTATGATTTTAAATAATTAGACATGCTAAAACCGAGAATTTGGTAACAATAAAACATAAGGTGAGAAAAACTAAAACATTTCGTAGGGCCCTAAACATGTCATTTTTGTTAAAATTTTAAAAAGTTGATGTTAAATTGTATAAGTTTCATGATTTTAATTAATTAGACATGCTTTTTGATTAATAACATTTAAATTAACCATTAAAAAGTAGTCCAGAAAAATTTGGAAATGGAATTTGGGACAAAATAAAATGCATTTTATACTTGTCCCTACTTGTATTCTGATAAATACGTTTATTATGACTCTAAAATTTCACATGCCAGTTATATTTTAAAATTCTCAATTCCAATTTCAATACCACAGAAAAACTACTAGACTAATTAATATAAAGTTAATATAAAGATAACATAAATTTCTTTCTTCCATGAATGACAAAATGAAATGTATTGAAGAATGTATCTGGCTGCTCTGTTTCAAGCAATTAGAGTGAAAGGAGACTGGAGCTTTCAAACTTCAAAATAGTCAAAATAGTCCATATGTGAGCTATATTCTGTCAACAAGAGCAAGTACTTTCTGCTTGTGTTGTGTGGTAGAAAGCAAGAAATCATGAGTTTGGAACAATGTAAGGGTGTCTGTGGTTATGAGACCAATTTTGAACAATAATACTTTCAGCTTTGTCTGGATGTTTGAGATCGATCTTTGTGCATCAAGTACAAGAGTAATCTTGTGATGTTTTGAATGTGCAGTTCATGGAGAAGCGAAGGGAGCTCAAGCATGATGGGCGCACAGAGAAAGAGCTGTCTGAGACTTTCTGCTTCCTGCTTTGTGATGCTCAAAAGGTAAACAACTTCCTTTGTTCAGCCATTCATTAGTTCAGTGCATTCAGACTCAGAGTATCACGCAGCGACGTTCAGCTAAACAGATGATCATTTGTCATTCTTTGGTCACTTTCTGATGTGGTTTTTCTTGTGTGTGTGTGTGTGTGTGTGTGTGTGTGTGCTGGTTGCAGGTCTCGGTGGTGTGTGAGAGAGGACTGTCTGTTGGCAACAGCTGGATGAGTATGTTGGGGAATCCATCAAAAGGTGAAATAACCTTCAACACATCTATCTAGACTTCCTAACACTCATTCTTGAGTTTTGGTGGGTCATATTTTGCTAGGAGTCACAGGGAATGAAATGAGAACTACACTTTATGAGTGTCAAAAGTTCTTAACGTGCATTAATATTATATATGTGTGTGTGTTTTACCAAAACACCAAAATTAAAGTTCTCTTTTAGCAGAAACTGAAAATGTAATCATCAAATGTAAAATCCTTTATAACACTAATTCTAGAGTTTTGGTAGGTCGTATTTTGCTAGGAGTCACAGCGACTTGTTTTGCTGTACAATACTATTACTAGATTAATATTTCTTAATTTTCTGATAGTTCATAAAAAAAAAAAGTAAAATAAAAATACAAACTATTTTAATTTGTGATGCATCAAAATTTATAATATATGTTTTACCAAAACACCAAAATTAAACTTCATTTAGCCAAAACTGAAAATGTAACCAAAAACCAAACATTTAATTTGCACACAAGGCAGTTTTTGTCAAATTTATAATTATAAACCTCTCATAAAATTAATATTTATAGCAATGTTTCTTCTCCAATTTATTCTTGAAATGTAAACAATTAAATGCTAGGTGTAGCATTTTTTTTACATTTATTCAAACATGAATTAAATAATGAAGACAACAGGTTAAGTAAAAATATAATGAATATGTAATATAGTGCATATATTTAGGAAAATGCTTCTCTCTAGAGTTCTAGCTGGATAATGAGTTTTGGACATTGAATGGATTTCCTAAAGTAAATGTAATGTTACATGGATGGCATATTGTTTAAAAAGATGTTTTATTGACAACTTTTCGTGGTTGAAACACTGATTGAGTGATTACATCAGATGTTCATTCATGTTTATTTTGTGCTGTAACTAGTAGTAAAGAAACCGTATACAGGCGTCTATACAGCGATCTGTCACGCCACAGCATCAAAACAGCTTTTAATGTTTGAGTTTCATGAGGAGTATTTTTTTAAAGAGCGGACTGGATGTGGGTGCGCCACCAATGGAAAGGAATCAAGAGCATAATAAAATAATTGTGGCGAGAGATTGGTAATGAACAGCTAAGAACAGGAGGAAAACACCCGTGACTGAGGTCACTTATGAACTGTGTGAAATGGAGAGCTGTTTTTGAGATTGTTTCATGTTCTGCAGGAAACTCAGCTTTGTTGTCTTGACCAGTGAAGTGTAATTTTTGGCATCTGTAGTGCATCCAGTGAGTAATGATTATGTTGATGTTGCAGGTGTTTACCTGTGTCAGTTTTCTGATTTACTTCAAATCAGCCCCATCGAGCCTGGATTTACAGGAAACATCATCATATTTAAAGTTATAAAGGTACAGCAGCAGCTTGAATGATGTTGTTTTCAAATGAAACATTAGTGTTGTGGAGTCTGAGAAATGTCCGGTCTTTTGTCCTCCAGGGTAAAGTGAAGAGTGTACATGACTGCATGTCCAAAAGTATGGATCCTACACCTAAATTTGACAGCCATTTCTCCAAGAACTCAACCAGAGTGACGTCTTTACAGTCGTACAGGGCATTCGAGTACACTCAGGTAAAGTCTTTCAAATAAACTCGAGTAAAATAACTCCTATAGGAATAAAAATATTTGATCAAATGCTCATGATCACATGCATTTGCTGTAAGATGGCTGCTTTCTTCACAGCAATACTTCTACGAGTATGTGGATTTTGAGGTTTCGTCCAGGCCGAGACACTTGTGTCCGTATGCGGTGGTCTCTTTTTACTTTAAAGGCAAAGAGGCTTCAACAGCGGCCCCCAAACCGCTGCCTCCTCTCAGGTATCTGACTGCTCTCCTTTACTCTCGGTATTAAAACAAGGACTAGGAGACTTAAGGACAGTTCCTTTCCTAGAGCCGTAAACATTATGAACTTTAATATGTGCTGACCTCATATATATTCTTCACTCTAAATGTCAGTCTTAGTGTAATACACTTTCTGTTCCTACTCTGAATATACATCTTAGTGTAAAAAACTCTTTATTGTGCAATACAACTCTTTATTTTTTTCTTATTCTTATTCTGAATACAATACTCTCGTATTGTGCGATGTAATTGTTAATTTTCTTATGTTGAATGTTGGGCTGCAACAAACAATTATTTTGATAATTGATTAATCTAACGATTATTAGAACGATCACTCGACTAATCCTCGATTATTTCACCGATTAATCAGTAGATTTTGATTATTCAGCTTTTGCAATTAGTTAAATTAGTTATACTTAATCTAACAAATAAAGGTAATCAGTTCAGCTTTTGAAAATCATGTTATGTAATTACAATTATGCAATTAATTTATACAAATAAATATATTTGGCACACAAAATGACATGACATTTTATATGAAAAAGTAACTGAATGGCACATCATCCTGCCTGATGTCTTTTGTTAGTCATATGGATAAGAAACAAGTCATAAGAGTCACTTACGAAACAGTCCTGGGCTAGGTCAAGCTTTGATTTCTGAAAACCAAACTATCACTTTAATTAAATAATTTTTTCCCCACTAATAAAAAGATTTCAATCATTAGCTAGCTCCACACTGGAGAGCTGCTTTATAACAGCAAATCAAGTAGTAATTCTAACTGAAAGCAACACTTACTCCGGTTTTTCATGTTTAATACGGTATAGTAGTGCTGTCAAACGATTACTTGCGATTAATCGCATCCAAAATAAAAGTGTTTGTTTACATAATATATGTGTGTATACTGTGTATATTTATTATGTATATATAAATACACACACATGCATGCATATATTTAAGAAAAATTGTATATTTATATATTAAATATATTTATATATAATATAAAATATAAGAATATAAATATATTAATGTGTATATATACATGTAAATATTTTCAAAAATATATACTGTATGTGTGTGTATTTATATATACATAATACATATACACAGAACACATACATATATTATGTAAACAAAAACTTTTATTTTGGATGCGATGAATTGTTTGACAGCACTACTGTAAAGCTGCTTGATTTACGGCTATCTATTGTGTAACGTACTATATAAATAAACGAGACGTGACTGGACTTTACTGGAGTACCAAACTGCAGAGCTCGTGCAAACATCCACATCGCTGTAATCAGATGCTTTCTTAACTGCTGCTTTCTCACCGCTGTCAGTTTTTGTTGTGTTTATTTCGTTATTGAGAGGAAAGTGCGCAGCATATATTTTCATATTCATCCAAACGCAGCTCAGCAGCTTCAGGTTCGGCTGCGTTTGCTCTGAAGAGCTGTGTGTGTTCTTTTTTTTTTTTCCCCCGAAGTCTTTTTTTTTATTAATATTTTACATATTATAACAACACTTTATAAAAGAAAAAGGATGAAAAACTCCAACAGAGCTCCCCACCCTCACTGCACCATTATTATACATTATATTATGCACACTCTTAATCTATTCTATACCATATTATTATTATTATTTGTAAACATATATATGCATGAACGCATAGATAAATATATATATATATACGTTAATTCGTATACTATACATATATGTACATTGAACCACAATAGATTAAAAAAAGAAGAAGAAAAAGGAGGGAAACAGCATTTTAATCAAACCGCAAATATTAAATTTGGATCCATTCGCTCTATGTATGTTGTGTGTGTTCTTTTGAATTGCATTCAGGAGGGCTGAATTACAGTCTTGCACTACAGCGCCACACTGGTCAAACCACATTATTGCAGGCTCTTACATTAGCTTTTTTTTTAGTCAACATTGTCGACTAATCGTTTTAGCCCTAGTTGAAAGTAAGTCTTAGTGCAGTTCAGCTTTTTATTGTACAAGTATGTAACACATAGTTAAGTTTGTAATTCATGTTTTGTATGTGCATTATGTGATATATGTAAATTATGCTATCCTAATTTCATTGTACTTATGTAAAAGGAATTCATCATCATTCATCATTAAAATTGTCTTGTGCTGTTCCTCAGGTCCAACAGTCAGCCATCAGGGACGAGCAAAGGTGGGCATCACTTGATTCAGCAAAACAGCATTTTGTTTCAGTTATTAAAGGAACAGATCACCAGTGTTTTCTGTGGAACAACAGAAGCGTTTTTTAAAATTAATTCTCCGATCTCTTTTCTATACTGCTCCAAAAAGGACAAAAGAACACCATACAAGTAGTTTGTAGTAGTTTTACGTCCTTTGTGAAGTCACTATCACAATAAACTTCGTTGTAAAAAGTCGTTGTATTGAAAAAAATCTTCAAATTCACCTTTAGTAGAATAGGAAAAAAATAACAGAATACGTGACATGAGGTCAAATAAATAATGACAGAATTTTGTTCATTTCCTTTTGTTGTTGTGATAGGTAGGCGCTGTTACACGGTATGGCGAGGGCATTTTGTGAACGGGGGGAAAGACGTGTACCAGGCCAGCCTTCGATCGCTCTCTCAACCTTTCCTGCCCTACAAACTGTGAGTCAACAGCAGTCACCATGTGTGTGTTAAGTGACACCGGGCATGTGATAATGAACAATGGCTGTTGTTGTTTCAGGCCAGAGAAGATTGAGATCGGTAAAGTCATGAGCCTGCAGCAGGTCAAGCAGAAGATCCCATCTGCCCTCTTCTCCTGGAGCCTCTACACGGGCAGCCATGAAGGTTTGAGCACTAATTTAACAGCCTATGCTTTAATCGCCTCACAGATTCCAAGTAGTGGTCAACCGATATATCGCCCGATCCGATATTATCAACCGATATTTGGCATTTTTTTTTAATGTTCAGCATCAGCCGATAAGTTTTTTTGACCTGTTTGGTTGTTGTAAGCAGGATTTTTATTTTGATAGAAATATGAGCACAGGATCGGAGTGCAGACACATAGCTCCCATTCTTCAGTAATCTTCATTAGTTTACTCTTTGACTATCAGTTCTTTCATACAACGTCGCTGCACTACGGGCATCCCAAGTTCAAATCCAGAGCTGGGTAGTAACTGATCACATGTAATCTGGATTATGTAATCTGATTCCAAAAATTAAGTATTTGTAATTAAATTAAATTACATTTTAACATACTCATAATCAGACTAGTTACTTTTTATTGATTACATATTATTTACACAATAGCAAAAGATTATTCCTAATTTTTTTATTCTCCCTAATTCCTCTTTTTCATCTTTTAAATGTTCCTTTCTAAAATAGAGTACTGCTTATAAACACTCAGAAAGTCTTCAGGTTTTGTGGACGTTCACACAGAGATCAGTCATTAGTCAGGTTTACACAGCATTTGAGCACTGGATTTACAAAAATAATTTCAGGTTTAAGAAGTGTTTCAACATTGCATCAACACATTAATGCACACATTCATTTTTATTTGAATAATCACTCAGTCGGTTATTTAACCATGTACTACTATTCTTGGAAGGCGTTTCTCTTTCAAACACATTAAAATGCACCAATTCATTTTATTTCTAATTTACATGTAATGCAGGCATTCCCAACCTTTTTTTGTCAGCCGAACCTCTTTCACCTAATATATTTACTTGAAGATTTTATAATAAAAAATAGAGTACTGCTTATAAACACTCAGAAAGTCTTCAGGTTTTGTGGACGTTCACACAGAGATCAGTCATTAGTCAGGTTTACACAGCATTTGAGCACTGGATTTACAAAAATAATTTCAGGTTTAAGAAGTGTTTCAACATTGCATCAACACATTAATGCACACATTCATTTTTATTTGAATAATCACTCAGTCGGTTATTTAACCATGTACTACTATTCTTGGAAGGCGTTTCTCTTTCAAACACATTAAAATGCACCAATTCATTTTATTTCTAATTTACATGTAATGCAGGCATTCCCAACCTTTTTTTGTCAGCCGAACCTCTTTCACCTAATATATTTACTTGAAGATTTTATAATAAATATTTTAATTAAGTTTTGCATGATCATGGTTCTTTGACGTTAGTTATGGTCACATGACATGAAGGCAAATAAATAAAATTTTAATTTTTTAGTAAGTGTTTTATTTTGATTGATATTTTAAAATGATTTATTTTAATTGTAAATTTTTACGATTTAGTTATTATTAGCTTTTCATTAAACTCAAAAACCCTTCACAAACCCAGTTTGAGAAACCTTTATGTCGTAATTTAATGATTAATGCACTTCATGTTGTTAAATACAACAAATGGAATATATTTTCTTTCTCTTTGTATTTTTATATCAATATGGTACAAGATTATCCTGTTTAAATCAATGTGAAAATCTAAAAGTAATCTAAAAGTAGTCTGATTATATTACCTAAAATGTAATGATTATGTTACTAACTATAATTTTTGACATGTAATTTGGAATCGGTAACAGACTACAATTTGTAAGCAATCCACCCAGCTCTGTCCGCAAATATGCAAGTCTTTGAGTATCTAATAAACATTTCATGCCACAAACCACACAAACTATAAAAGATGGAGAATGAGAGCTCCTGTTTGTCTGTAAACATAACTAGTCATGATATGACATGATTTTCAGCCAAAGTATAGTATATTGTGATATGCATGTTTGTTTTGTTTCTTTATTGTTGTTTTGCATATTAATGTAGGGATGTTAATGAGAAAAGATGATGTGATGTAAATAATGGATCTGCTTTGTTATTGTAGTGTCTAAAAGTGGCATGTTCTGCAGTCTGTTTGACGTGGTGGAGAAAGACAGAACTTCTCCGAAGAGCTTGACAGCATTGCTGCAGAAACTGGAGGAGGAGGGTCTGGTGAGCATCAGTCCTGATTCATGTTTCTGCAGCTGTGTGCACATGAGCTGATTGTCTCTTCACTGCAGGTGCTGGTGAATATGGTGAGGGACAGAGGTTTCCTCTTCTTGCTTTCTGCCAGTCAAATGGACAACTCAAGCGGTATGATCTAATGATGGTCAAATGCTAGTGTAAAAGTAACCGATCTTTGAAATATCTGAATGAAATAGACTCTATTTTGATTTTACAGAGCGACGAGGCGGTTGGAAAATGTCCTCTATACAAGCACTTTTTATTTACCGTGAGAAGCGTGACTGGTTGAAGAGCGGTGAGTATTTGGAGAGATGCATGCTGTTAAATTGATGCATTTCCTCTTAGAGCCAGAAACGTATTTAATGCAAGTATGCAAACACAGACGGGAATGCTTTGCAAGCACTTAGTCTCACTCTTAACGGTTCTTGTGGAGAAAATCAAATTCATTACTCATGGGGGCGATTGTATTGCCTTCAAATGTCTGTGCTATTAAACAGATGTTATCGTTCATGTAGATATTCATAAACGTGCACTGTTTATCTTAATTCAGCTAACTTGGTCAACGAGGTTCTCTTCAAGCTAATGTTGTCGCAGTGCCTAAATTCAATAGACTTACTGATACTAATGAGATTTAAAGAGTCTCAATACCAAAGATGAAATAAAATACACATCCTAACTGTTTAACTTGGTTTTACTTTTTTCTGTAAATAATAGCATTATTAAAATAAATTAGTATGAACTTAATAGTAAGTTAAAGCAATTAACAATAACACTTTGCTGAAAGACTACAAGTATAATGCTTTGTAAACGTATTCATATTATAATGCATTGTATATTTTCATAAATGTAGCGACGTTAAAATGCATTATAATATTTGAAGGTTTGTTTTTGAAGTGTTTTAATGCATTATACTTTCTAAAGGTGTGACAATGAATAGATAAGTGTTATAATGCACAGTGTTGGGAAGGTTACTTTGGAAATGTGATGGGTTACAGATTACAAGCTACCCTATTTGAAATGTAATGAGTAGTGTAACTATTTTAATTACTTTATTAAAGTAATGTAACTGACTACATTTGATTACTTTTCTAAATTTAAATTTCTAAATTTTTCTAAACTGTTAATCGTTTTGAAACACGTAAAGCAGGCAGGGTTAACCTTACAGTAGTGCTCAACACTGATTACTGTCAGACTTTCTAAATCCTTCATCATTTGAGTTAAGATCAAACGTGTCCTAAACTCCTGAAACATTGGTGTCTCATATTTTAGAGCAGTCAATGCAATTTTGGAAAGAAATCAATCAATCTGTATGTGTGTGAAAATATTAAGATGTAACCCCCTTTGTAATCGTTAACATTTTCATAAGTAACTAATTTAACTACACTTTTTTTTTTCAACTGTAACAGATTGCAATTACATTTATTGGTAACACTTTATTTTAAGGTACATTTACTTACTATTATAATAACAATAAATTATGCATAATTACGTGCAAGTAACCCTAAACCAACCCCTAATCCTAACCATATAGTAAGTACATGTAGTTAATTAATATTACTCAGTACTTAAATGTATAATTACACTGTAACAAGAACACCTTAAAATAAAGTGTAACACATTTATTTTGTAATTAAATTATGTAACGCTGTTACATTTAACTAGTTACTCCCCAACACTGATAATGTATTATGTATTTTATAATGTATTAATGTATAACTGTGGTATTCGTGAAATCATACAATGCATTATAAGGTGCATTACCAGGCATAATTAATGCATTAAAACTATGTTTGTAGTGCATTATATATGTGACCCTGGAGCACAAAAGCAGTCATAAGTAGCGCAGGTATATTTGTAGCAATAGCCAACAATACATTGTATGGGTCAAATTGATAGATTTTTCTTATGCCAAAAATCATTAGGATATTAAGTAAAGATCATGTTTCATGAAGATATTTTGCAATTTTGCTACCGTAAATATATCAAAACTTAATTTTTGATTAGTAATATGCATTGCTAAGAACTTAATTTGGACAACTTTAAAGGTGATTTTAATATAAATATTTTGTTATTTCAATATTATAATATTATCTCAAATTTTTTTGCACCCTCAGATTCCAGATTTTCAAATAGTTGTATCTCAGCCAAATATTGTCCTGTCCTCACAAACCATACATCAATGGAAAGCTTATTTATTCAGCAAAATTGACCCTTATGACTGGTTTTAGGGTCCAGGGTCACATATAAAGGCTTTAAATAAAGTGTTAACCAATTAACTAACCTTAAATTATGCAAGGAAATGGTGACAATGAAGAATACATTTTCCAAACAGCATTTTGCTTTTCAGTATTATTTCTGTTTAATTTGTATTTTTCTAAATTGATTTTTAAGATTCAATTGACAGTGGCATTCAGAACACAACAATGTACAGAATCAAGCTGCCTTTGCTTGAAGTGTCTGCGTTTTCATATTTGCATAGAGTGTGTTTCGCCGATCAGATCTTAATTTTATGATGTGGTAATGAAACCGTCTGTGTCTTGGTAAAGCATCGGAGAGCTGCAGAGTTGTGTCGTCAGAGCATCACAGTCCCATCATGCCCCAGCACGACTGGTTTGTCTCCGCTCTCCACTGCGCTCTGAGCAAGGCTCGCGGCGAGCCTCCCGCTGACCTCAGTGCCGCCGTAGAGCAGCAGGTTTACGACTACCTCACTCACCTCCGCGAGGGCAAGCCCCTGCAGTGCGTCCGCACCGACTACGACCCCAAACTGGACACCAGGGAGAAGCTGTTTCCCGCGCCCCGGCAGAAGACCAACTGGGAGAGCTTCGTGCGGCCCTACATCTACAAGCCTGCCGTGTTCACCATGCTTCTGGAGAGCGTGAAGGAGAAGGTGGAGGAGCTGCGGGGTCAGCCTGAGGGAGCAGCCCCTCATAATGACCCGGGCAAAGTCCAGGAGCTGCTGAAGCTCATCCAGAGGAACAAGAAGAGCTCGAAAGGAGAGGAGGGAGATCCAGAGCCGGCGGAGGACTCCTGCACACTGAAGAGGAAGCTGGATCTCGACGCTCATGAGGGAAGCTCAAAACGCCAGAGAAATCAGCCCAACGCAGAATTAAGAGAAGGTGAGGAGAACGAAGGTTAGGGCTGCACCATGAACCGTGTATCATGATTTCTGTTTCTCTCGATTTATTACGCATAATCGTCTGCAGTATTGGCCCGTCGGTTGTTTATCATGTAAATATTTTTTGCCATTTGCGTTATCTTGCATCAAGCCTCCACAAGCTTTCATGGTTGTGGTCGCCAGATTGCATGTAGTTTGAAGTTCAGTGATCTCTATTGAGAGGGTTTGCCCAAAATAAAAGTATAAGGGGCTGTTCACACAGAACTAGTGTTCATTTTGTCAGCCATTTTTAATTTAGTCTTAGTCTTAAACCCCGTTTACACCAAGGATGATAACTATAAAGATAACCATAAAGATATAGTTATAAAAATCGTTCTCAATATTAAAGAACAGAGTCCACACCACAGCTATAACGATAAAGACACAGAGAAATGATATCGTTGTGATCACTTTCAGAACTATTATTATTTAGATAAACGATAAAAACATTGACAGCCAATCAGATTCAATCCTGCTGTCACGAGCTGGAGAATTTAAAGCGGCAGATGAGAGTGCGCTTAGAATAAACAGACGATATTGGTGCATGTGGACGCTAATATCGCTATCTTTATAGTTATCGTTCTTGGTGTGAACGGGCCTTTAGACTTTAAAATTAATCTCTGTGTCAGATGTGCTTTTTACTTATCATTAATTTAAGCCTAAATTTAGTCCTGAAGTAGCTCTAGTCTTCTTCCAGGAAATCAGCCTATTAAATTCTGGACTAGACTTAAGTCTAAGACTATTTAAAACCATGACAGAGAAAGCAGATTTCTGCTAATCTGGTTTAAAGGGCCATTTTAGTCTAGGACTAGGCTTAATCTGTCCGGGAAACCACCCCTAAATGTCTGAGCATTTTAGTCTAGTTTTAGTCAATGAAATCTTTTCGTCATGCTGTTTAATGGTTAAACTGATTTAAATTTAAAACTGATTTAAATAGTTAAATAATTATTTGTGCTCAAAATTATAATTGCAATGATTGTTGTCATTTGAGAAATTTATTTTTGCGTTTCAGGTATTGCACTTTCACCAGTAAGCACAAATCAATAGAATGTGGACACATACAAATGGTTTATTTTACCTCATCTAATGCACTGATTTATTATAGGCTATTTGTTATATAAATTAATAACAAAGACTTAGATATGCACGCTCTCTGTCTACATTATGAACACTGGTAAAAATAAAATATATATATATATACATATATATTATAAAAGTGAAATTCCTAATTTCAATAATTGCAATAATGTTTCTCTAACACAACAGTAAAAAAAATATGCAAAGCAGTTGGCAGAAAATGTATCCTTTTAACAGAGAAGCTCTGATTTGAGGATTTAAACTTTTGATATCTGGCAACCGCAAACATGAAAGCTTGCGTAGTAGAGGCGTGTTCAGCAGTCCAAATATTTTGTCTCTCTTTTTTCGACAAAAATAAAAAGAGATTTTGGTATAGTTTTTATTTTTTTAAATACATTTTAGTCTCGTCTTTTATCGTCAACGATATTGCATGTTGATATAGTCATAGTTATTGTTTATTGACTTTATTGTCATCTCGTTTTAGCCATGGAAAAAAAAGCTCGTCAAAAAACATTTTTCGTTAATGAAAATAACACCACACAGAACGCTATTTTCTATTGTTTTTCTATGTAAACGAAGCTGTACGGACGTGAATGACTGTTGCACTTGCGGCTTTTGCAGCGTCTCGCACAAGCACCACGTTTTTAAGACGCCGTGTCAGGTTAAAATAATTTCAACTTTGTGCGTCTCATCAGTGTCAGTTCCAAAACAGTGGACCAATGAGAAGACTAAATCTCTGCAAACCATGCAAATTGACTTTCTCTTCAGTTGTTGTAATTATGTAAAAGTTATTATTGCAGTTATGTAAAAGTGCAATCATTTTGAAGAAGAAATGTAAAAAATGTAATGACAGCAACCATGATTAATAAAAGTGATTATATTTTTGAGCAAAATAACTGTGATTTAACCATTTAACCGTTATCATGCAGCCCTAATGAAGATGATCTTGTAAAAAAATAGACAGGAGATGAAGATGCAGCTTAGTTTCTCGATGCACTAGGTCTTGTTTGTACTGAAAATGTGCTTTTGAGGAGGAGTTTGAACTAAGGCTGTCAAAATGGCTGAAAAACTAAATTAGAATTTGGTACTTAAATATTATTAATATTCGAATTTAAAAGGCATAATTTCAGTTAGGGTGAAAAAAGCTTTTGGCTTCTCTTCTGAGGCCACAAGAGGGCACATTGAGCAAAATATTACTAATGCACGTTTATTCAAAGCAATAAAAGAACTTGACTATCTGTGAAAGAAGTTCACATATGGTATATAAACCATATAGAATTAAGTTGCTTAAACAATTAGAAACAAAACAGCATCATGTATATATGTATAGTTTAATACAGGGGTGCCCAACCCTGCTCCTGGCGATCGACTGTCCTGCAAAGTTTAGCTCCAACTCTAATCAAAGACACCTGCCTTTAATTTTTAAGTTTAATACAATGGACCGAAAACCGATCACAAATAGTACGATCTTCATTTAAAAAAAATGAGATGCAGTGAGATGGGGAAAAAAACGCCATAAAGTCTCGAGACATGTTTTTTAAAAAGGTGAACTTACATTAATTTTAAACATGCAGCTTTCTTGTGAGAGACGCGAGTGCAGTGGTGATAGATGTCCCTATCAGAAAATGCGATAAATATGCCTTCTGTGTAAACGGCTTGGTTTTGACATAAACAACATCTTCTCAGCATTGATGTTCTCTTTTTCCGCAATATTTTGAATGAATAACGTAGCAGCGCTGCGCTAGTGCGTTCAACTGGATAGGACATTAAAATGCAACAAAACCTACATGGTCGTCGCATCTCGTGCGCCACTGATAAGGCAGTCTGACGCGCACACAAAATTCAAATGCAACGTTTTTGCATTTAAATATTAATTTTTATTTTAAATTCGACGAGTATTCTAAATTTAAAAAAAAAATGACAGCCCTAGTTTGAATTGAGTAACAGCTGTTTACTGTTGCTGTCAGTGGTTAATCTAGTGTCCTCTCTTGATCAGCGGACGACAGACAGTCCACTCCATCTCTGACTAATCTTCTGAGCAGCGTCGGTCTTCAGGACACAGACCTGAGGAAGAACAAGACTCAGCTGGGAGCGCTGAAGATCATGGAGATACTGGACCGCTTCGGAAAGCCCAGTCTTGACACGGACCTGCGCAGAGGCAAGAGGCAGGGGGCGCTGGAGGTCTTGAGGATGATAGACACCCTGACCAGAGGAGCCGCAGAGTCTCCTGAAGACAGCGCCACGACGGACATTTCTGACTCCGCTCTGTTCGACAGCATGTCAAGACTCGGCCTCCCGACCGACCGCGACATCGACCTCAGGGAGAGATTCGTGGAGGAGGAGCCCGAGAGGAGCGACTGTCTGGAGGTAGATCAGTGCGCTCAAACAACTCCACACTGCTCCGGGTGTGTGTTCACGGTGTGTGTGTGTTCACTGCTGTGTGTGTGCACTTTGGATGGGATAAATGCAGAGCACTAATTCCGAGTATGGGTCACCATACTTGGCCACATGTCACATGTCACGTTACTCTTAAAAATCTACACCCTCACAAACTCTACTTTAGTAGGGATGCCCCTAAATAGATGACGAGAAGACTAAAAAAATTTAGTTAGTCACAGAAAAAAGTGGTCCGTGTTCGTAATGGACAGATAGTTAACGGCTGGTCCTTGCGGTAATGACATTATATAATATAATTACTAATTATTAATATACTTTAAACTGTAATTTATTTATGTGATCAAAGCTGAATTTTCAGCATCATTACTCCAGTCTTCAGTGTCACATGATCTTCAGAAATCATTCTAATATGCTGATTTATTCTCAATGTTGGAAACAGTTTTGCTGCTTAATATTTTTTGGGACCTGTGATATTTTTTTTTTTCAAGATTCTTTGAAGTATAAAAAGTTAAAAAGAACAGTGTTTATTTAAAATAGAAATGTTACAATATACACTACTATTCAAAAGTTTGGGGTCAGTCAATTTTTTCTTTCTTTTTTTTTTTTTTAAGATATTAATGCTTTTGTTCAGCAAGGATGTGTTAAATGGATAAAAAGTGATAGTAAGGTCTTTTATTGTTAGAAAAGATTTCTATTTTGAATAAATGCTGTTCTTTTAAATTTTTTATTCAGAGAATCAAAGAAAAAAGAATCACAGGTTCCAAAAAATGTTAAGCAGCACAAAACAATTTCAACACTGATTATCGAAATGAACTAGGGGTGTAACGGTACACGTATTTGTGCCGAAAATGTTCGGTACGGGTCTTTCGGTTCGATATGCATGTGTCAAACAAATAATTTCATGTCAATCAATTTTTCAGGAAATTCAGACAATACGTGCCGTTTTGGCGCTCTTTGATGAGGCGAGACAGATCGCTGTATAGAAGCTCAGTTCTAACTGCAACTAGTTTTAACGTGAAATAAACATGAATGAACATCTCACATAATCGCTCAGTGTTTCACTCGCGGAAAGACGTCTTTAAAACAGCTTGTAAACAAAATGTCACGTAGCATTTCATTTACCTCAGGCAAGTCATCAGTGTCCACAGCTCGTTATTTGCTAAAGAAATGAAGTCTAGAGCATTTTGAGAAATATTAGACTATATACTTCATTATATTTTACTTGACCTGTTAGTGATGTCTTGATTATTTAATGTGTTTAAATAAATCTTTTATGAAACAAGTTAAGACAGCCACTTTGTAAATTATTATTTCAACAACAAATAGAAATTGTATAATTTAGAAGTTAATTTGCATTGTGCAATTTACATGTTTGCATACAAATTTTAATTGTTAAGTAGTGTTGATTTATTATAGTTAAAAATAAATAGTAATTTAAGTTTGGGCTCTCTGTTGTTAATCGTAACTTTATAGTAATGTAAAAGGGCTCCCTATAGTTTAGAGCAGAATCTGAGGTAGATTTTTATCCCTAAGAAAATTAGAATTGTAATTGAATTTATTTAAAGAAAAAGCAATTTGTTCAGTAAACCATTGTTTAATAAAAAAAATAAAAAAAAAAAAGTTGTTGTACCGAAACCATACTGAACCGTGACGTCAAAACCGTCATGTTTGTGTACCGTTACACCCCTAAAATGAACCAATTAAAATTGAAAAAGAAATGCTCTCTGATTATGTAATATGTATAAATGTACGTATTCACTGTACTGCGGAGATCGTCAGCTTCATCATCTTTGCAGACAACACACTCAGACTCAGAAAACACTAGTTTATTAATAAATATCTCCTTGCTATTTTCCCGACACATTACTTTTGCCGGTGCTTTGCAGCAAGCTATATGCATGTGTTTGAGTGCGAAATGGACTGTATGTTAAAGGACCCCCGAGTATATATTTAGGTCATTAAATTAATAAAAATGTGTGATTAGTCGACTAATGGATTAAATGAACATCTATTAGATGAAATCTTTAGTCGGGGGCAGGCCTAATATTAAGCAATTGAACATGTACATTCTGTTGTCATTCCAAACCTGTGTGAAAGTATACAGCGACCAGAGTCTGTCAAGCTTCAGAAATGTCCAAAATAGCCCAAATGATGCCTTGTATACCAAGTTTTTTTATATGTATTTTGAGTGATGAATAGAACAGTTTTAAAACTCAGATATGGATCCGTTGACAGCACTGATGTTTGGTCACAAGATGCATGAAAACTATTTTTGTGTTCATACAAGTGTTAGTCCGTTCCAGAGATTTGGTTTCAGGGAAGATTTATCAGTGATTCATGAAGTGCACTCTTTCATATGGCTTTGTTCACTATATTTAAAAAAAGCATCCAGAATATTCTCAAAAAATTCAGCCTTTCTATTCCTCTGAAGAAAAAAAAATATACAGGTTTGGAAAGACTTGAGGGTGTAAAAGTGAACAGAATTGATTTACTTTGGCTTTAAATAATTTCATTATCTTGATGCAACAGGTTTGAGACATGAATACATTGAAGGAGAGGTTAGTGTAGAAATTTAAGGGTAGAGTCTGGGGTGAGAGGTTTTCAAGAAGGGTAGATGCCATTCTGATGGTCTAATGTTGACCAAATGGCATTCCCAAAGTGTCACTTTTGGGTTAGTTTCCATTTGTTTTGAGAAAAGCTGTTAGTTGAAGTGCTTGATTTTCACAGAAAAAGCGTGCAACAGACTACGTAGAGAAGACGCAGGTGAAGAGAGGAAAGGTGGGTGAGAGAAAAATTATTTTATGCTGGTGATAGGACAAGACTAAACAAATGAAAGGCACTAAACAAATTAAAAATGCCATTGTCATAACTGACTTTAAGCGGTCATGAACTGTGCGATGTAGAATTGGTGGGTGGGGCTAAACAGGCAGAAATGTTGAATTGGTGGGCGGGGCTAAACAGAGTGATGTAGAATCGGTGGGCGGGGCTAAACAGATAGTGATGTAGAATCGGTTGGTGGGTCTAAACAGTGATGTAGAATTGGTGGGCAGGCTAAACAGGCAGTGATATAGAATTGGTGGGCGGGTCTAAACAGATAGTGATGTAGAATCGGTGGGCGGGTCTAAACAGTGATGTAGAATTTGTTGGCGGGGCTAAACAGGCAGCGCTATAGAATTGGTGGGCGGGGCTAAACAAGCAGTGATGTAGAATCGGTGGGCGGGGCTAAACAGGCAGCGATGTAGAATCGGTGGGCGGGGCTAAACATATAGTGATGTAGAATTGGTGGGCTGGGCTAAACAGATAGTGATGTAGAATCGGTGGGCGGGGCTAAACAGATAGTGATGTAGAATTGGTGGGCTGGGCTAAACAGATAGTGATGTAGAATCGGTGGGCGGGGCTAAACAGAGTGATGTAGAATCGGTGGGCGGGGCTAAACAGGGAGCGATGTA
>NW_015551107.1:436195-444909 GCF_001515605.1 Sinocyclocheilus anshuiensis
GATGTAGAATCGGTGGGCGGGGCTAAACAGGCAGAGATGTAGAGGAGGTGGTGCTTATCCACACTATTAAATCGTAGAGTGGCACATTCCACAAGCTGTTGTTTTGGCAGACTGCCTTCAATATTAGCTGTTTTTAGACTAACAAGAAAGTTTTGATTTCTGAAACTTAGTTGTTGTTTAAAACTTAGTATTTTTTATAGCACAATGACCTCTTAAATGTCAAAAGATCAAGGGAATTTAGTTTTCTCAGTTCATGACCCCTTTAATGATTATTAGTCCACCTGAAAAATATTTAGTTTGGGGCAGCCCTAATATTAATTGAACTTGTACATTCTGTTGTCATCCCAAACCTGTGAGACAATATCTTAGAGACTTATTATCTTATATCTTAGAGAGATATTAAGATCTTGGAATGTTTAGAACAATAGTCTGTCAAACTTCAAAAATGACCAGAATAGTCAAGCTTATGCATTATATATAGTTTTTTTTAAAGATATATTTTGAGTGACGAACAGAAAAGTTTTAAAACCGTTCATTATATTTAAAAGAGTGCCCCGAAAATTGTTTAAAAATTCAGCCTTTGTGTTCCTCCGGGGAAAAAAATCATACAGGTTTGGAATGACTTGAGGGTGAGTAAATGAGAACAGAATTTAATTACTTTGGCTGTAAATAGTTTGATAATGTTGATGCAACAGGTTTGTGACATGCATACTTTTAAGGAGAGGTTAGTGTAGAAATTTAAGGGTAGAGTTTGGGGTGAGAGGTTTTCAAGAAGGGTAGATGCCATTCTGATGGTCTAATGTTGACCAAATTGCTTTCCCAAAGTGTCAGGAAAAAAAGCTGTTAGCTGAAGTGCTTGATTTTCACAGAAAAAGCGTGCAACAGGCTTCGTAGAGAAGACGCAGGTGAAAAGAGGAAAGGTGGGTGAGCGTTTGTGGCAGAAAGAGAATCTCATGCAGGTGATGGGACGAGAAGTTGCATTGTGGCACTAAACAAATGAAAAAATGCTTTTGTCGTAACATCATGACATCAGATATCTTCATAAAAATTCTCTATAACACACTTGTGTGCTACAGTTCATATAAAGATGACTTTATCTTGAATCATACACTCTGGCTATGTTTGGAATGGCATACATTGTGTGCAATTACGTAACCATAAGCATTTCAGAGAGTAGAATGTAAAATGGTAATTTAAACGCGATGCCATAATTTTACAAAACATTGTCTTGTGCTTTAGCTTGAAATCATCAATCATGCAGTGCTCATACTGTTACTCCTAAAGCCAGAGAGGAACTATATGTGACCCTGCAGCACAAAAGCAGTCATAAGTAGCACAGGTATATTTGTAGCAATAGCCAACAATACATTGTATGGGTCAAAATGATCCATTTTTCTTTTATGCCAAAAATCATTAGGATATTAAGTAAAGATCATGTTCCATGAAGATATTTTGTAAATGTCCTACCGTAAATATATAAAAACTAAATTTTTGACTTAACTTTTGATTAGTGAATGCTTAATTTTTTATTAGTTTTCTGTGAATGCATATGCATTGCTAAGAACTTTATTTGGACAGATTTAAAGGCGATTTTCTCAATATTTAGATTTTTTTGCATCCTCAGATTCCTAACAAACCATTCATCAATGGAAAGCTTATTTATTCAGCTTGCATAAATCGCAATTTAAAAAAATTGACCCTTATGACTGTTTTTGTGCTCCAGGGTCACATAAATAAATGAATGTGACTAAACATGACTAATGCACAACTGACAGTCTGGAATACACAAGCAGACGAGTGGAGCGATACAAACAGTGCTGATAGACCGTTATATCATCACTCTTGGGATGCTAGTCAGTCAGTTTGTTCTGCATCTTTCATTTTCAGATGCACGTGACTTTTTCATTTTTCACATGATTTTTGTTTTTAAGCTGATTGAAAGCTTCTGCTTTGACAGTTCGTCCATATGAAAAATTCTTGAATAATATAAGATGGATATCAATGCTGATTAGTTTCATAATATGAAAGTAGCCCATTATAAAACATAAAATAGGTACATGTATTTATCATATGCAGCTATGTAATAGAGGAAAATTCTTTCCTTATTTATTGGAAATATACTCACAACATTTTTGTTGCCATTTACGTAATAAATGGCTTTTATATATGTGCACCTGAGTAACAGTGTTGACAAACTGCTCTGTTATTCTGAACACCAGTGATGTTGCTTTTATGCAACAATGCTGTAACTTAGGGGATATATAATACTAATGTACAAACATGAAGTATAAGAATGCATTGTTTGTTTCTTCTTCTTTTTTTTACTTTAAGGCAGCTCAAAGGTTATTGCACAATTAAAACCCCTTTTTATTTTTATATGTCTTTACTCAAATAATGACTCAAGAAAAAGAGCTTCTGATTCAAGCACGCTGCATCTTATACAGCCTTCTAAACAGTGTGCTCTAGTGCTATACTGCACATTTTGGCAAATGTAGCAGGTCATCAGGTATTCCATGCATAATGAAAATCCACATACTGTACTCGTCACAGTATATATTCTGTGTAGTAGTGTGCTGTTCCTTTCATAGCCAGTGTTCGGTGAATGTAGAGCAGTGAGTTGTTCCGTTTCCTCACCTGCAATTGAATTTATGTAGTCTATTTACAGAACAAAACAGAGCAGATGAGTTAGAGTTAGGGTTGCAAAAAGGTGGAACATTTCCAGTAAATTTCGGAAACATTCCAGAAATTTTGGAAACTTTCCAAGATTTTTTTGAATATTCCAGGGATTTTTGGAAAGTTTCCGGAAATTTACCGGATATTTTCCACCACTTTGCAACCCTAGTTAGAGCACTAGAATACTACTGCATATGATTTATGCTCTTTACTTAAATGACAGTTGCCAGTTTTGCATCTAGCCAAAAGTATTGTTTATGTTTATGTATTTATTCATTCATTTGATTTAAAGAGTCCTAAACTCTTGGTGGTGGTTTTGACAATGTTTTTGCCGTTTCAGGAGGAGACCGCAGGTAGTTTGAGTAGTTTAGAAGCATTTAGCCCTTGTTCAGATTCTGGAGGACAGCAGCGTGGCGTTAACCTGCTCGGGGAAAAGACCATACCATGGGTGCTGATTCCCATCACAGGTAAACTCACTTCATATGATGTGAAGAACAGTGCAGGTCAACAAGTAATCCCTCCATTTGTTCCCTCTTTTTTTCTTATTAGCATGCATATTGACCGTTTATAAAGCGCACATTAATGCCTTATTCTGCATGACCATATTCTAGATCCCTTAACCCTACCCAATACCTAAACATAACTACTACAACAACTACCTTACTATCAATAAGCAGCAAATGAACAGTTAATTGAGGGAAAACTCTTAGTTAATAGTGAATATGATCTGTATTCACTAATCTAATGTCTATACAAGTTCTACCCTAATAAAAGACTAAGAGAAACTCAGCATTTTTCAGTTTGGAAGCTGCATTAACGTATTTGAGGGAGAATTGGAGGGAGTCTTAATTTGTGATCTCTGTAAATCAGAGTTGTATTAATTTGATGAGTGGGTTCAGTATTCTGTTATGTATCTGTTCATGTATGTAATGCAATATGGCAACACACATAACGGTGTTTCCAGAGAATGAGCACTACACCAAGATTGTCCTCGTGTCAAAAAAATTAAAATGTAAAAAGTAGTGCTGTCAAACGATTAATCGCGATTAATCGCATCCAAAATAAAAGTTTTTGTTTACATAATATATGTGTGTGTGTTGTGTATGTTTATTATGTATATATAAATACACACACATACAGTATATATTTAGAAAATATTTCCATGTATTTCCATGTCTATATTTATATTCATATAATTTATATTATAAATAAATGTATTTAATATATGAACATAAAATTTTTCTTAAATATATGCATGTGTGTGTGTATTTATATATACATAATAAACATACACAACACACACACATATATTATGTAAACAAAAACTTTTATTTTGGATCACGATTAATTGTTTGACAGCACTAGTAAAAAGTAAACCTCAGTAATTTTCATTGCATGCCAGTTGTTTGTAGTTCATAAAAATACGAAATACTTTAAAGAATCTGGATTTTCTCAATTGCTTGCTTAGGTCTGAAAACGGAGAGATATTCCCAGAGACAGATGGACTATCCTGAAGATCCACGCTTCGTTCAGAGCCCAACCGTGTCTACACACGCCATGCCTGACACAAAGGACCTGTCCCCTCCCTACCAGCCAGACAGCAGCAGCACAGCGGTGGATCTGGATGTGCAGACGGCTACAGAGGTTGAGGATGAAGAGCCCGTCGCTCCGGCTGTGGCCACCGAGTGTCCTGCAGACGGCAGCGGTTTTGACCACATAGTCGATGAGCTCGTCTCTGGCTTCTCCAGTGAGGTGGAGCAGTTCTTGAGGGCCAAACGTATTTATTATGTTGCTTGCTCCAGCACTCAGGGCTCACGAGAACCGCTTCAGACTCCAGCTGTGCCACTTTCCAATTACGTGTCAAACTACAACACTCCGTTTCCCGTCAGTAGCTACATGAGCTCTTTCCACGACAGCCTGATGATGTTCATTGACCCTCAGCACATCAGTCGATACCCCGGAGCTCAGGAAGATGTGACTTCCTCCTCGTCTGTTGCAGAAGTTCCTTCAGATGTCCCTGATACGTCCTCCAGCTTTAATCCGTGTGCTTCCTCGTCTTCCAGCAACACCTTTGAGTCATCTCTGACACCATGTTCCCCTTCTAATGCCCTACCTGAGCCGATGACGCAGCCTCAACATCACTCAAGTTTGCCCGACCCTCATCTCCAGCAGACACCCCAGCAGATGTGGGCTTTAGAGCAGGACTCGGTGACCCAGAAGACGCAGGAAGCAAACGTTCCTCATGATCTTCATGAGATTAATGGTAGTCTGGTTGCTGAGACTACGGGAGCTGTGGAGGGTCAAACGGACGCCTCGATGGGACACGCTCATTCTGCCATCAGCAGTATCATCGATCAGCTGCAGCCCGAGGTGATCAGTAACCTGGTGGAGATCATCAAAGGAGTTCAGAAGAACATCGGCTACTTCTACATCCATTCCACGGATGAGGAGGAGAGTGACGTCTGCTGGGAAATTAAGGTACATGTAGTGCTGCATTGGCTCTTTGGCCTTGTACAAATCCATAGCTGCGGGAACATATGTGACCCTGGACCACAAAACCAGTCATAAGGGTCCATTTTTTTGAAATTGAGATGTATACATCATCTGAAAGCTGAATAAATAAGCTCTCCATTGATGTATGGTTTGTTAGGATAGGACAATATTTGGCCGAGCTACAGCTATTTCAAAATCTGGAATCTGAGGGTGCAAAAAAATCTAAATATTGAGAAAATCATCTTTAAAGTTGTCCAAATGAAGTTCTTAGCAATGCATATTACTAATCAAAAATTAAGTTTTGATATATTTATGGTAGGAACTTTACAAAATATCTTCATGGAACATGATCTTTACTTAATATCCTAATGATTTTTGGCATACAAGAAAAATCGATAATTTTGACCCATACAATGTATTTTTGGCTATTGCTACAAATATGACCCAGCGACTTAAGACTGGTTTTGTGCTCCAGGGTCACATATTTTATCTGGGGGGTGCTGGGGGGGCGGAGCTTGATGTTGCAGGGTGGGGCCGCTGTGTTGTTATACAGCCTAAACACTTATAGATGAACATACAAATGAATGAAGACAGAGTTATATGAGAACGATATTTGTGATATAAACAATAGTGCTGCACGATTAATCGAATGCGATTGTCAGTAAAGCCGGTTCTGTAATCAGTAGTAAATCTCCATCACCTGCTTTCAGATGGAGCAGCATTCACTGACAAGCTACGCAAAAAAATCCCAGACGATTTAATTGCACGATAATTAAATCGAAGATATTGTTTGCGCTAATGACAGCTGTTTGCGTAGCTTCTCAGTGAACTACGGCTCTGTGTAGTAAATGCTGCTCCATCTGAAAGCACGTGAAAATTCCACATTTAATAACATGTTTTTACTCCAAACTCACTTTATAACGTCAGTCGAGTGTTTGAAATAAATCCTTCTGTGAGATGATGTGGCTTCTTACACATAATAAGGCACGCAACATTTCATAGTATTCTAAGCAGTGATAAAGGCATTGCATTATTATATACTTTATTACAATGAAAATTATAATAAGAATTCTAATCAGAACTCAGATAAACCATATATTGTCGTAGTCGTGTGTTTATTAGTCACGTTGAATCAATGAAAGCAGTTAAATGTTCTGTTTATTCAGCTAGTGTTATAGGGATTTCCTGGGTTTCTTCTGCGGGGCGTATTTGGAGTTTCTCTGGCCTTTGGATGGAGATTTACTGCTGATCGCAGAACCGTGCTTCACTGACAAGATGCGCATGACAATCGCAGCCTTTGCCTAATCGCAATTGCGATTTATCGTGCAGCCCTAATAAACAATTATATTTTTTCTTTAGTATTGTATTATTTTCAGGGGATTTTACTAAATAATAACCTCTAAATTATGCACCATTTATCATCTGCAATACCACGGTGTAACCACTAGATGGTTATATAGCCCTATATATAAATACATATAAACCGTTTGCAGAAAAAGTATGTGAGAGCGTTAAGACAAAAAGCACATGTATTAGGTTATTTATGTGGATATATTTTCAGGAATTTTTAAAGACTGCTTTTAGTAAAAGTTGACATTTAATTGTTGATTTGAAGTGTCAGTTATTATTATTGCAGTCAAATCTGCATTTTGTTACTCACACTAGCTATAGTGTGATCAGTCGCACGAAAGTCATCAATAAATATTGGTTCAGTGTTGCATATCATGAACAGAGATGGTTTGCGGTCAAGTTGTCTATCTCTGCATGCAATGAGTGACTGGCAAATTCAGATTCAAGTAGGTAAAAAGGTTTTACAAAGCATTGACAGCACTTCGAAACAATGGTGTTGAGCATTATGAAACTGAGGCTAAGCGAATCACACAGTGATTGACAGTGCTCTGATCCAATGGCCAAAAAGCTCTCTGATTCAAATCATCAACATATAACAATGAAATAATCTTTAGAGTTATTTAGAGTAATTTTATGAACAAATGTAGAAATTGTAAAAAATTCAAGCCGTGTCATGCTATGTCGAAATCCATTTTTTGCACATATCCGATTGGAATCCGATCATAGTTAGCAAGTGTGAACCGATTAAAAAAAAAAAAAAACATTTTGAGCTACATTCATTTCTGGAAATCCGTTTCAGTCTGACCGCTCAGATCGGATTTTGCACAGCTTTTTCACATTCCCGCGCCACGTAAATTGTAAACACGAAATCGCTCACTCGTTCACTAATTATTGTAGTGTATGGCAGTTGATATCAGAAAGGAGTGAACCCAATGAAGTGAACGGTAGAAATTTGTCAAACGGTAGAGATTTTGGACTATCGTCTCTATCGCATGTATGTGCTTACGTCAAGTTGCGGTGCGCCGTGGTCACGAAAATCATTTGCACACATTTTAAGCATTGCGGTATAAAAATGAGTGATTTTAAGCCGTTTAAATGCAAACTACAGCACTATATGCGTGACTGTTTCTGAGTGCTGTCTGTGCACATGAATCTGCTGCTCATAGTGCCATGAGTATTTTTGTTGCTTTATTGGCCTTGAAGGGTTAAATACACATATTTATATGTTTGAGTATCCTCGTAAACATTCATTTAGGTCTTAAGTGAAAGCAAACCGCTGAAAAAGAAAACGTAATATAAAATAAAATTATATTAGATCCAAGCAGCTCTTAAAATGACAGCAGTCTAATATTCCTGCTTCTGTCGTTCATGTTAATCAAACAAAAGAAAGAAAATCTCTCACTGCTCTTGACTAAATCACTTTTGTAACTTTAATAATAAGAAATGGAATTTACACCGTGAAAACCATGCAGTGTCTTTGATTAATTTATACAATGTATGTTAGGGATGGGCGATAAATTCTGGTATTTATTGCGATAACGATATCAATGACAATAATTCAGGGAATCGTATGCATCCACTAAGAGACAAAAAAAAATCATTTTTATTTAGAGAAAAGTGTCGTCTTTCCTATTTTTACCCTGGTGTTGTGAGCATTACTGTGTACACATGTAATGTAATGACTATTTCATACTGGAAGCCGGTGGGCGCCCTCGCGCAGAAACTCCTCATATGCATCACAGAACTATTAGCACTGAGACGCTCCAGGAAATCCCTAATATGGACAAAGTAGGGGTGTGACGAGACACTTATCCCACGAGACACGAGACTGGGTTCACGAGAACGAGACGAGATGAGATTTTTAGACTTATTTAAAGAAATCCTCAATGATGAAATATATAGGGAAAAATAGTCTTTTATTCAACTGAAAAACACAATGCAAAAAAGTAGGTGCATTTTGAAATCAACTTGTACTTTATGAAATTAAACATCTATTTTAATACATTTTATGCAGTAATAAACAACATGTAAACACTGCAAAATGTTTTGCCACAAACTCAACTGACACAAGTAATTGCACAAAAATTATAAATAGTATAAATAAAAATAAATAATAAACAACACAAATATACCTTTAAAGTGAAAGTGAAGCAGTCAGTCAAGTTCACATTATTTAGTAAACTGATTTCCACTTTAAT
>NW_015551107.1:448007-468858 GCF_001515605.1 Sinocyclocheilus anshuiensis
TGTACTTTATGAAATTAAACATCTATTTTAATAAATTTTATGCAGTAATAAACAACATGTAAACACTGCAAAATGTTTTGCCACAAACTCAACTGACAGGCAAGTAATTGCACAAAAATTATAAATAGTATAAATAAAAATAAATAATAAACAACATAAATATCCCTTTAAAGTGGAAGTGAAGCAGTCAGTCAAGTTTACATTTAGTAAACTGATTTCCACTTTAATAAAAAAAACACGATTAATGTATCAATTTAAAAGAATAAAGCAGTGGTTCCCAAACTGGGGGGCACGGTAAGGCTGAGGGATAGTTAGGGCCCTATGAAATCAGTTTTATTTTTTCCTAAATTCCGTTTTATTTTTTTCCAAATTCAGTTTTTTCCGTTTGAATTTTTCTGGATTCTGTTTTTTTCCGTTTTAATTTTTCTTGACTCCTTTTTAATAGTTAAATTAAATGTTATTAATAAAAAAGCATGTCTAATTAATTAAAATCATGAAACTTATACATTTTCACATCAATTTATTCAAAGTTTAACAAAAATTACATGTTTAGGGCCCTATGAAATGTTTTATTTTTTCTCACCATATTATTTATTGTTACCAAATTCTGTGTTTTAGCATGTCTAATTATTTGAATGCATAAAACAATCTAATTTATTCCTTTTTTTTCTTAAAGTAGCCGTATGAATTTTTTTTTTCCCCTCAGAAATTCTGTGTTGTGTGTTTACATTTTTCTGGTTATCAAATGAAGGCATAAAATATTAATTTAATTTATCATTTATCTTTTAATTATTGAAAATTAAGCAAACAAGATTTTTTGGCAAACAAAGGGGATTTACTATTAAAATTAAAACATGGAAGAAATGTTTTGTGTGATTATTCCTTAAAAAATAATGTTTGTTTCATTTTAGTAGTTGTAGTAGGCTATGTACTTTCTACTGAAAAATAGTAATAGGCACAATGTCTTCAAATCAAACCGGACTTTTATTTTGAAGGGATGCCGTGAATACAGAATTACAGTTCTGTGTATGTGATATGATGCTAGTTTTACTCAAATCAAACGCTAAAATGCTCATGAAGTGACTCTCAGAGCAGTTCTGGAGATGTTGTTCATGTGTTTACGTCCTCATTTAGTGAGACGGCAGACACTGAAATCACCGCGAGTGTAACGCGCGCTTTAGTGTGTGTGTAGTAAATGAAACCACGCGTCTGCGCCATTCATAAACAGAGACAGGCAGAACATGCAGGATTCATATTTAAATCGACTTTTGCTGCTTAATATTTACAGACACTAGTCCATATTGTGATTTGATTTAAGTGTAATGACCTACTTTTGATTAATTGGTTCAAAATTTGACAAATTCCGTGACATTCAGCGTTAAACTGTGAATTCTGTTTTTATGACTGGATAAAGACTACACTGCGTAATTTTCCCGCTTATCATGCGGCCACTTGCCCGATGTAACATAAAATATCTTACATACCACCACTTGTGAACGAGCCAGTGTAATGCAAATATATTTGAAAGGTCTGCGCGAGGATATCGTCACACATCAGATCTCGCGAGATCTCGTCACACCCCTAGGACAAAGGTATCCAGTTATCGCTGTAGCTGAGTAAAACGCAGATAGAGAAATTTTAACTGAGGAAACTTGAAAAACAATAAACGTACGATTGCACAAAATATATGGTTTATCTGTTTTCTTCAAGCAATCTTGGGTATTTTTATAAGGATAATGTATATTTATAATGCAATGCTAATCAACATAGCCTTTATCACTGTATAGAATAAGTACATGTGCTACTGTAGTACATTTAGTCAAGGCTCAGACCGATTTTTTTTGTCGCACTGTAAAGCCCTGACCAAACCAGTTCCAGCTTAAGGAGCTCCTCGTTTAGCGAAATACTCCTCCTCAGTTTCACGTCTTCCTTCTGCCATGTCGCTCCGGTCCCATACAAAAATGTGTCAACAACTAGGCTTTATTGTTTTTGTCACAGTAAGACTAATTCTTATCGTGGGGAGAATTTTTACCAGTATATCGCAAACGATAAGACATCGCCCATCCCTAATGTATGTAGCGTTTTTATTTCATATAAACCTTATTGAAAGCAAAAATAACCGTGATTTATATTGTTAACGTGATATAAAATTACTCAAAGATTTTGGTCGTATCGCCCATCTCTAGCTTAATATGTTAATAATTATTAAATACTGTTAAAATGCTGGCAACAAAAATAAACATGCATTGCACATACACATATAACCCATGAATTTTATGTTTATTATTGTTAGTATCTGGAAACTCTCCCGAGCATGATGACAATAGTCGTAGAGTGCCCTTAGGCCAGAGGTCCCCAACTACCGGGTCGCGACCCACTACCGGGCCGTGGAAGAATTGCTACCGGGTCGCAAGAATGTTCTGGGAAAAATGTGCATAGATATGACAGATTTATGTTAATGATTGTTCTAAGTATTCTGTATTTTCTTTGTATGCGATATGGAGTAGCAATTTGACAATTTCATGTTAAGTAAGTAAACCAAAGATTGCTCTGATCTGTCACATATTAGGAGTTAAACGGATCGCAGTTGATCCGTAATACGTACGGATGAGACCCTACCGTTCGACACGAACGTGATTCGTAGATTAATTTGCCAATTTACACGTACAAGCAATTTTAAACCACAAGAAGAAGAAACGAAAGAGAGCTCAATTCGTTAGTCACGTGCTGTTCTCGCACACAAAGCGCGCACAAGCATAGAGACGTGTTTCAGACAGCGCGGAAATACCGAGATGCGTATGCATGCCCATAAAATTAGCCTATGTCAAAAACCCTTCACGGCATTGTCATTCTCTGTGCTTTAAATATTTTTTTTTCTTGCTTATCTGAAAAAACTGTCCAATCTGTGACTCAAAAAAACAATATAATGCGTTGAACCACTATATAATGCTATTATAATACTGTATAATAGCCTAATATATATATTAGGCTACATATATCTCTTCCCACCCCCCCCACCGGTCTGTGGTGTAAAAAAAAGTTGGAGACTTAGGTGACTGTTTATTTTACATGAATACACTGCCTACAGGTGATTAGCGAATATATTTTTTAAATCATCCATCGAATTATCATCACATCTCTGTCATTTTTTGCAAGTTAACAATTCCACCTCAGTAAAACTGTATTGCAAACTGTATTGCTGTCATTGATTTATTCAGTAAAATGAAAAAGCGCCACGGGACACTCAAATCGGATCTGAACAGTTGCGATACACAATCACTTAGATCGGTTTCCAAGCACATAATGCACACAGATCGGATGTGGACTGACAGTGTGAACAAGGCTTTCTTACCCTTGGTATAAATGTGTTTCTAATGCATAGCCATGGCACAGTTTATAAAAATAACCCGCACCATTAGAAATTCAGAGCATCTTTAACCTGTATTAAGTGCTTTTCACTTAAGGTCAGATGTTAGTAGCAGGTGTAAATATGGCCAATTAGGCAGAAATGTTTCACTGAATTGAAGTGTGGAAATGTAGCTTCAGTGCAGGTGTAACTTACTAACAAGTGCTACATGAATTGAGGAGGCGGATATAAAGGCTATTTGTCACACTTGAGTTGCCTAGAGATCTGGAGACATACTAACCCTGTACTGTATTGACATTCGTAACAGGAATATTTGAAAAAGTTGGGGAATTTGGAGTGTAACCCACATGGTTTCCTTGAGAAAAGCAGCAGTCAAGACAAACTGCTGGTCATCATTCAGAATATGGACATTGCAGCACAGGTTCACAAGGTAAGCCAGAGCTCAGCACTTCGATTTGAGATATAGCCTATTATTAAAAATATGTTGATTCCTTTTCAATATTGCAACTGGTTGTATAAACTGGAAAGCACTAGATGTTGTGTTTTCTTCCCATAGATACCTTCTCTGGTTTCCTTGAAGAAGCATCCGTCTGTGAGCTTTGCTGGCGTAGACAACCTGAGTGACATCCAGAACCACACCTACAACGAGCTCTTTCAGTCCGGAGGCTTCATCGTGTCAGACGAGCACGTCCTGAACCCAGCTGTCATCACAGCAGGTAAGTCCAACATTTCAGCAGGTTTGCACTGGGGCTGGGACGATAAATCCATGCATCACGAGTCGTGAGATTGTTGGAATGCATCGCCGTTCTCTCTGGAACCGATTCTGAGCTTAGTTTTTAACAGCAGGTGGCACTCTAGGCTAGTTTTTAACTGCACACTCAAATGCTCACGAAGAAGAGCACTTGTGCATTCGGCTGAGTCTTGTGAGTGGTTAAGTCTATTTGCACATTGGCTTTTATGATGCAAGATTAATGTAAACACAGCCCACTGTGAACACCCTTGTAATTATCTTCAACCTTTTCAAACTGTATGAATGATTATTATTACAAGTTCCTGTGTGTCAAGAACTGGAAGCAAGCACAGTACGACTGTCTCTAAAGCATAAACTAAGTCGATTCCGGAGAGAATCGCGATGCATCCCGATAATCTCAGAATCAATTCCGGAGAGAATCGCGATGCATCCCGATAATCTCAGAATCGATTCCGGAGAGAATCGCGATGCATCCCGATAATCTCAGAATCGATGCAGAACGATTTATTGTCGCAGCCATAGTTTTTAGGTATATTATTGAGTGTTATTGACATTTAGGTTTATTTTATCAACTTAACATAGGGCTGGATGATTAATCGAAAAGTAATCGAAACCGAAATTCAGAACCTCTAACCGACGTAATTTTCCCATGCCGATTATTTCGTTTTCTTTTTTAATCCTATTAAAACTTTGCCATTAAAAACTACGCTACCGTGTGTGTATTCGGCACTAGACAGACGTGTGTGGCCGCTGCTCTCGTGTGTTTTGCAGTGTCTACAAGTTATTACTTTCTACTTTTCATATTGCATTAACTCACTTAGAGTTTAGTATAATTTTGCCAGAAAAAGTTTTTGAATTTTTTTTTAAATGTTAATGTAAAAATTCTTGTGTAATATATAACTTGTGTTTGTTTGTTTGCTGGTTTTTATTGTATTTGTTATACTTTTTTTTTTTTTATAGTTTTTGCCATGAAAATAGCCTAAGATGCTGACGTGGCATTAAATAAAATTATACTACTACTACTCACATTGCATTATTTAACATATTTATTTACAAGAGTGTTTACAAGAGTATTTTCTATTTTTCGCGTTTTCATTTTAAGCAATGTTTGCTTTATTTCAATTGTTCAAACTATTTAATAAATAACCTTAAACAGTTTTAAAATCACAAAGACATGCACTCTTTCATTAGAAAAAAAAAGCAATATCCCACCTTGTCAGTGAACAAAAACAAAATAATAAATAAAAATAATCGTTCATTAACCGTAATCAAGGTAAAATGTTCAGTTAATCGAGCTTTTGATTTTAGGTCATATCGTCCAGCTGTTTCAGCAAAGCGTTTTTTTCTGTTTTTAGAGAAACTTCAAGATATCCTTGAGTACATCGAGCAGCTCAACTCTCCTCAGAGCCCCTGGAGGTGGAGGGTACACTTCAAATCACACAAGAAACTCAGAGAGCACAGCAGGTTTGACACTAAACCCTTCAAACTTTGGAAGAGCAAGTACAGTTTTAACCAAGTGGTGACACAGAGAGTGGAATGGATTGATTGCACTGTAAGAACGGTTTGTTTCTGTGTTGTTTGCAGGCTCAAACCTGATGCTTTGAAGCTGTTCGAGATCCTCAATGAATATGAGAAGAGACACATCGTTGAGATCCTGTCGTACCACGACTGTGACACTCCGTCACGTCAAGCGCCTGACCTCGACTGTCTAGTGGATCTGCAAGCCAGATTCATCAAACAGCGACACCTGATATTTCTGACAGGTGATCTCAAACAATATAATGACACAAGTGTACTGCGTAATTCATGTCTTGCAGTCTGTTGCCTACATCTCGCTGCTACATTTGCATGAAATTACTGCGTTTAACCCATGTTATGCGACTAAAATGTATTTTTTCCTTTCGCGATAAGTCATGTCGATGGATGTTGGTAGGTTTGTTTATATAAAAGTGAAAAAATCTGTTCCCATTGCAGTTTTGCAATTTCGAATTGCCTAAAACATGCGATTTATGGGAGTTTTACAAAATTGACGTGTATTGAAATTGGGCGTATTTTCAATTCGCAATTTCAGTTTGTGCAATTTGAAGGGTAATGGAGATGCAGCTTCAGTCTCTCTAAATCATGTCCTTCCGCTGTCGTCTTCTCGCACTTTTCCCCCTCGCCATTGTAGCCTTTGTCAGTCTCACATCTGCTTGTGGTTTTAACCCCTTCAATCCCATGTGACCCCTGTGGTTATCTGCAAACATCAAGTTCATGAAATAACTCTTCACACCCTTTGTTTATGAAGTAGAACAGGATGAAAAATGAGCAAAGGAGGTCAAGTGCATTTGTTTAATCTCTACATCAGTATCATTTTAAGTATTCCAGGCACTTTGAAATCACATAGCAACCAAACATTATCTTCAAGCATATATGGCATTAACTATGTAAAGCAAGCAACATAACGTTTCTTTGAATTGGGTAAATAGCAATAACATTATCAAAACTATAGGTAGGGAGGTGTATCAAGCAAAATACGTACCATACAAGGAACCCAGGATCCCTCTCTCTTCAAATCCAGCACTAATGCAGAGTCAGTCAACAGAAAGAAGAGTAAAAGTTAAACTAAGGGAGTCGCATAAATCGTCAGAAGAACAAATAACAAAACCAAGCTCGTGAATATGTCTTCCCTAAGGTAAAAATATTGGCAAAAGCTTGCATCTCTCCATCTAAATGCAGGATCAAAAGTGACAAAATAAAGAGGATCAAGCTCTCTGCTGTAATCAACAAGTCGTAGGGAATAACAGTAAGCAGAGGCGGTAAAGGCTCTGTGTTTGAGATTGCACGGTTCAAATTCTGTTCTAGGAACCAGAGGCTGTTGGAAGATTATGTAGAGTATGTCTATGAAATCAGTTTTATTTTTTTTCCAAAATTCCGTTTTATTTATTTTCAAATTCTGATTTTCTGTTGAAATTTTTCTTGATTCCGGTTTTTTTTTTTTTTCCTGTTTTGATTTTTCTAGACTCTGTTTTAATTGTTAAATTAAACTTTATTCATCAAAAAGCATGTCTAATTAATTAAAATCATAAAACGTACAATATTAAACCGCAATTTATTGAAAGTTTAACGGAAATTACATTTTTACAGGCCCTATGTAATGTCAAATTATTTTACCAAATTCTGTTTTCCATTAATTTTCTGGATTCCATTTTAATGGTTTCATTAAATATTAATAATCAAAAGCATCTCAAATTAAATTATTTTATTAAAAATCAATTTTATTTATTTTTTTATTTTTTCCAGAAATACGGTGTTGTGTATTTGGGTCAAAGACGAAAAGGGTTTACACATAAAAACAATGTGTAATACTGCTTTAAATTGTTGTTGTTTCCCCCCCCAACATTTTTTTTTAATTTTCTGTTTCATTTAATTTTTTTGATGCAGACATCTTAACGTCTTTGACCCATTTATATTTTTCTGCTAAAACAATTCTGTTAAATAATTGTTCTGGTAAATATTCCTTTAAAAAATAATGTTTTTAATAATAATTGTATTATTAGTCGTAGTAGTAGTGGTAGTAGTAGTTGTACTATCATTACATGAAGTAATATTTCTGTTACCATTTCTTCAAGTTAAACCGAACTTTTATTTTGACTGGTTGCTGTCAAGACCTTTAAGTTTCTGTTTGTATAAGACATGCATAAGACTGAAATCTCTGAGCATCGTGCACGCTTCAGTATGTGTGTAGTAAACAAAACCGCTCGTCTGTGCCATTCATTCATACAGAGAACCATGCAGGGATTCATATTTAAATGGTATTTTTGTGGCTTAATATTCACAGACACTTTCTATATCACATTTGGATTTAAGTTTACTGACCTACTTTTCATGTATCCGTGCGCACTGCGGAAATCATATTTAATTGTCTACATATTGCTTTTTTTGAATACTGTTTTTATCAACTGTGTATTTTAACAGTAAATTCTTGGGCGTTTCATGATTATGGAATCACTTGGTGCCAATGCTTATGCCTAAAGTAACGCTTGTTTAAATCCCGTCCAACAGGCTGCCAGTTTGAGATGTTTCCCCACTACTCCAGCAGTGGCATCGTCATAGCCAATGTTGATGACATAAAGTGTATAATAAGCAGTTTAGCGGCTCCGTCGGCAGAGGCTTGTGGCTCTCCAGCGTCATGTAAGTGATTGTGTGGTAAACCGTCTGACAGCATCCCAAACTACACTGAGTCTTGCTCTCACTGTGAATGAGTCTGCCAGCACCAGCCTGAGTGATCTTTATTACTCGTCACTGAGGAGAGGCCAGCTAATACTCGAGTCAGAGAGAAGCTTGTAATGTCCATGAACTGCTGAACAAACAGAATAGAAAATAACAGGACTAAATGGTGTTTGCTAGAAGAGCACTGAAGGTCCTCAAACACGCAGTGGCGTTGTGCCACGATAATAACCAAAGTAGCAGCTGAGGACAGAGGAGACTGTAAAGGCAAGCGAAGTTCATGTTGTGCTTTGTAAAGCCTTTTCGTCTCATGGGTGGATGTACATGGATCAAACACTCAATAGAAACCATCTGTTTAGCTTTGGGATCAACAGGTCTTTTGTGAACTTTCACCTCTGAATATAACCATGGCATCTCAGCTGTAACCAGGGTCCAAAATAAATATATAGTGTCTTTTTTAAAGACTGTCAAATTTTAAGTACCTTTGAAACAATATAAAACATTTTTACCAAATTTATATATATTTTTGTCCTAATAATAATGGGAATAATTACAGATTTTTTCATACAAGAGGCAACTGTCACAAAAATGTGAAGACATTTCCTATTCCTAATATATGTGACCCTGGAGCACAAAACCAGTCATAAGGTTCAATTTTTCGAATAAGCTTTCCATTGATGTATGGTTTGTTAGGATAGGACAATATTTGGCTGAGATACAACTATTTGAAAATCTAGAATCTGAGGGTGCAAAAAATCTAAATATTGAGAAAATCAATTTATAAAAGTCTTCAGCAATGCATATTACTAATCAAAAATTAAGTTTTGATATATTTACGGTAGGAAATGTACAAAATATCTTCATGGAACATGATTTTTGGCATAAAAGAAAAATGGATAATTTTGACCCATACAATGTATTGTTGGTTATTGCTACAAATATACCCCAGTGACTTATGACTGCTTTCGTGCTCCAGGATCACATATTGATTTTGGTAGTTAATGTGACGAGTCACCACATGGAGTTTTTGGAGAAAAAAAGGCATCCTAGATATATTTGTTGTGGTAAACTGATGCAAAATTTGAATTGCACTCACCACATTTCCAGACCTCTAGATCACTTGCTTTGTTCTGAATCAGGGACATATATTGGCATTAATGTGGCACTCTTTCAATGGTTTAGTTCGCTTTCACAAAGCAACAATTCGACGCGTACCAAACTCTGTTTATGCAAGTAAAACTGGTCGAAGTGCAGCTGTTTATGTCTAGGGATCCTGCTCATAGCTGATAAATGACATTTTACATGTATATATGTCTCAAGACAGCATTCTTGCGGTGCACCTGTTTCAGTGGCCCAGGTGTCCTTGTTACAGTGTAATTATACATTTAAGTACTGGGTAACTAATTAACTACATGTACTTACTAAATGGTTAGGATTAGGGGTTGGTTTAGGGTTATTTGCATGTAATTATGCATAATTTATTGTTATTATAATAGTAAGTACATGTACCTTAAAATAAAGTGTTACCAACATTACTTTTAAATTTACAACAAAATATCTGCTCCTTTTTCAAATAAGTAACGGCAGTTACATTGTTTTCCCATTTATTCACTGACAGCTCTTCTGTGCCCTTGTTGAGAGAAATTGGGACAGGTGCAGAGGCACTTCCTTCAGCACGAGGCTTATTCATTTCACTTTTGATGTGAAAGAGCCTTTACAGTTGCCAAAAACAAATAAGCAAGCACAGCCCTGCTGACAAAAAGTAACGCAAACGTAACATCATCCATTACTTTCCATGAAAGGTAACGAAGTAATGCAATTAGTTACTTTCTTTCTAGAGTAATGCAATATTGTAATGCATTACTTTTAAAAGTAACTTTCTCCAACACTGCCTTTATAAAGTTCAGAAATGCTCAAAATGAGCCAGGTGTGAAAACGGCCTTCAAATATTTGATAAACCATCCATTATGCTGCAGTCACTGAAAAAAAGGTACCAGTCCACTGGACAGTAACTTATTTCTTTTTCTTGTCAAAAGCCAGTTGTTACCTGCTGCTTTTGGCCCTTGGCGAGTGTTTGTTTTGGACCCTGTGTGTGTGGGTTTGTAACCTTTTGCAGGTGTAAAGATTGTTGTTTGAAGATTCAAATTAGATGTAAGAGTTTACAGGATGCTATACGTCTTAAAAACAAAGTAAAAAAAAAAAAAAAGGGGGTTTGTTTTAATGTGTGAATACAGAAAGGGTTTCTGTTTGGAACCATAACTTTTTAACTGTTACATCACAACAGAAATAACCCTAAAACCAATAAAGTAAACTGGCATGAGTAATACTTTTTGTATCTGGTTAGGAAAAAAAACTGTATATATATATAAAATTCTTCCAATAAATGTATTTTGATAAATCCTAACTTTATCTCTTTATTCTTCATTACATTTTCTGTGTGTATTTCATGGTGCATGAAAATAAATCATTGTAAATGCCAGCAGAACTGATGCTTAGGATACTACAGTAACTTGAATGCAGCTCTTCTATATTTAGAATTAAAATTCATTTTGTGGGGCGTAAGTTATTTTGGCATTGTAATCAAAGGCAACATTTAATTTTCTGAAAATGACCAATAACTCTGAATCTGAATTTTATTTTGCCCACCAACATGCAAGTAGCTATTTTGCTGTCATTTGAGCAAAACTGGATTGTTACACCGCTTGACAATCTTTGAGTCTTTTATTGAAAATGACAAAAAAATAAAAGGATGCTTGAATATAGAGATTTATATTTATATTTCTATGCTCGAAATCTCTTGAAAATCCTTATTTGTGACCCTGGAGCACAAAAGCAGTCTTAAGTCGCTGGGGTATATTTGTAGCAATAGCCAAAAATACATTGTATGGGTCAAAATTATCCATTTTTCTTTTATGCCAAAAATCATTAGGATATTAAGTAAAGATCATGTTCCATGAAGATATTTTGTACATTTCCTATATATATACATATATACATGTAGTTTATATATCAAAACTTAATTTTTGATTAATAATATGCATTGCTAAGAACTTCATTTGGACAACTTTAAAGGTGATTTTCTCAATATTTAGGTTTTTTTGCACCCTCAGATTCCAGATTTTCAAATAGTTGTATCTCGACCAAATATTGTCCTATCCTAACAAACCATACATCAATGGAAAGCTTATTTATTCAGCTTTCAGATTATGTATACATCTCAATTTCCAAAAATTGACCCTTATGACTGGTTTTGTGATCCAGGGTCACATTTGTCACTGACTTTATGATCTAAGGCTAATGTTGTGATGGATAGTTGAAAATTCTGTCATACATATTGAAATCTTTGCTTCAAATTACGGAAAATCAGAATTGGGAAACTGCTATGTATTAAATTAATCTGAAGCTGTGATCGTTGATGGCTGTAACCTCTCTCTTGTCCCTGTAGTGAGAGACGATAGCATGTCCTTGGACTCGGACCTGGATTCTCCAGATAACCCTGTCCTGGTCTCAGTCTGTGTTGTCCCAGACCAGCGCCCGCTCTCCGAACCCTCTCTCCAAGACCAAGCCACGCCAATTCCCGTGATCACAACCACCAGCGAGACACCGAAACCAATAGACTTCGTGGCTCTCAGCGAAGCGATTTCTCAGTTCAAGACATCCAGGATGCTTTCCAAGTTGGACGCCGGCAAAACTCTCCAGACGTCTTTTGGAGTCGATCCTCACCAGAGCTTCCTCAGCCACAGCGGTCTGTCTGATTCCTATCCTCAGTGCTCCTGGGAAAACCACAGCATGTCCAATACTCGGCCTGAGACGCCAGTCCAAGCTGAAGCAGCTGGGGCTCTGCTGAGCTCTTCTTCTCCAGTCGAAGCCAGTCGTGAACTGGTCCAGCATGGAGAAACGGCAGCTGAGAGCAGTATACTGAATATGTCCAAAGTTTGGGAGCAATCCAGCACAAGCTCCAAGGTCACAGCTAATGCTGGACAAACGTCCACTGAAAGCGGCGTTTCAGAGACGCCTGCAGTGAGCAGTGCTAGTTCCTCTGAAGCAGCGGTCACACACGGGAGCAGACCTGGCAGCTCTGGACAGGGCTTTTATCCAGTGCTGCAGGGCTTCACGGCGGGCCCTAGCTTCATCTCTCACAATGCTGCTGTTGGGCTCAGGCACCCTCTTCTGAACTGCACCGTTCCCAACAGCCTCGGGGTCGTGGGAGCTCCGGTCTTCACAGGGTTCCTGCCCAATCCGAGCATGCAGATGTCCTGGAGCGGTGGTTTAGCGCAGGGCTCGGCACCGGGCCTCTGGGGGGCGCACTACGGCGTAGATACGCAGCAGATCCACGGGTCTCCGTTCCTCCAGACCTGGCAGGGAAACGCTGCCTTCCAGGGCGACGCATATCATCCCAACAGAGGAGGATTCGGTGGCTGGTGAGCCAGCGGCGCGTGTAGATAGTTTTCAAACTCGTGTTTACAATTCAGTCTCAGCTCGACTTTTGTACATTAGAAGAGAAATCAAACATTTATAGGTTTTCACTGAGAGAATTAAAGTGATTCATTTCATATTTTTCAAGAGAGAGCATTATATTTGTATTTTGCTTTTGCATGTTGGTCGGGCTCATAATGTCGGTTCATTTTCCTCTTTTGTGAAGAAGCTCAAGGCCTTGGTTTTAATATAATTGTTTATAAAGCCGTTAATATACATTAAACAACTTTCAAACTAGTCTGTGTAAACAGTGTGTCTGTATTGCTGATTCAGAAGTAATATTGGTCATGTATATGGAGCAGAACCAGCGTGAAAAGTATGGTCAATAGTAGACGCAGCTTCAAGTTTAGTTTAAATACGTTTAATTCACATGTAGGGAAAACTGTAAAGTTCACAGTCGTCATAAAAGCCAGTCACATTCAAGATCTGCGGTTCAAAATCAACCCCAGAAACGTGCCTGATGCGTTACACATCTACAATGAGTCCTTAATAGGGTTGCAAAAAGGTGGAAAATGTAGGAAAAATTCCAGAAATTTTGGAAACTTTCCAGGATTTTTTTGGAAATTTGCCGGAAGTTTACCACCCCTTTACAAACCTAGTCCTTAATAAGAGCGTGTAACGGATTCATATGTCAGACAGCAACATCTCCACTGTTCACATCTCGCAGTATAAAGTGCTGGTCTTGTTTTCGGAAGCAGCTCTGGATCACACCGGTCTGAAAGGTGAGAAGTGGTTTCTGTGTTGTGTTTGCACTGCAGGGTTCAGACTGGTTTCTAGCTCTCGCTGTCTCTGCAGCAGACCCTGAAAAAAAAGAAATAATTTCATTTATGGACTGCAGTGTTTCCTGCTGGATTTGTTTGTTGCAGACAGGAAGCTCGTCCTTAATTGGTCGAAAGTTCACGGAATCAAGTATAACACTATTACGCACAGTTTTGTTGCAGTTAAATCAATACAAAAAAGGAATCTTGTGAATGCATCTTTAACTGCATGTTATATAGAGACTCAGTAAATGAGAAAATGTTTACTATCCATGCTGACAGACTCAAACAAGAGAAACGCTCTGAGCAGTCCCTATCTTGTTTTAAAGCGTTACCTGTCTCAGCTCGGACAGACCTTTCAGGATGGCCTGCTGCCGTTCAGTGCTTTTAGGAGGATGCTGGACCCGAGGCGGCGCCTGCCTGCTGCTGCTGCTCACAACTGCAAGAAGCATCGGAAACTTGACTTGTGCATTACATACACATGCAGTCTGAGTCTGCTTTGTAGGGCTGGCGAACAAAATTATCACAATATATATATTTTTCATATCAGTTGATAGCGATAATTATGTCAAATCTTTATTTCTTTGTAATGTAAAGCCAGATTTCTGCTCCAAAGTGAAAGTTGTAGAAACCAGACCATTAATTTTCCTTAACAAAATATCTAAATAGAAAAATTAATTTCTTAGTTTCTGCATGTTCTGATTGAGTGATATTGTTTCAAATCAAGAAACAGGTTTGGGTTGCCTGATAATATTAATATCACTTTTTTTGTCTCTTAGAAATGCACATTTGGTAGTCGCTTGAGTTAGGATGCAGAGGTACATTTTAGTTCATTATCAAAATCTGTAAAAAAATTGTAGCAACCTCAGGTTATATGGTTAAATTTATAATGAAACATTTTTTTTTTTAAGCATTGGTCTTCCATAGTAGCATACATTTGAATCATGATAAACACCGTTAAAACCACAAATATAGCATCAATACCATGGTAAAATGATAACTATGGTTTTTAGGTAGCCTGTATGAAAAACAGTAGTCTAAAAACATTCAGTAAAAATGCACACATGCTATAGCTTAAGCACAAATACATACTATAATTATATACCATTACTTCTGTAATAAAATTCAACGTGAATATCCCACATTTCTGCCACAATACCATGGTGCAGTGAGTGTTACGACAGTAAATCCATGGTAAATGATGGCGATGTGTAGCTTGAAAAGCTTTCTGACTGCCTCGTTGCACTCAGTGCTTCTCCTGTTTGGCTTTAAACTAGTTTAAATCACCGAGTCATTTGTGTTCATCGCTGCGTTCAAGCGCTTCACACTGGATCTGATCTCACAGCGCTGTCAGTTCACCCAAAAATGAAAATTCTGTCATTAATTACTCACCCTCATGTCATTCTAAACCCGTAAGACCGTCGTTCATCTTCGGAACACAAATTAAGATATTCTTGATTAAAGCCAAGAGGTTTCTGACTCTCCTTAGACAGCAAGGATCCTTCCTTACACGATCAAGGCTCAGAAACGTTGCAAGGAGATCGTTTAAATAGTCCATGTGACATCAGGGGTTCAACCGTAATTTTACGAAGCTACAAAAATACGTTTTGTGTGCAAAAAAACAAAAATAACGACTTTATTCAACAATTCTGAACATAATGCTGAACGTAAACAACACTGACTACTTGATTATGTTCTGGGGTACTCTCCAAAATGGCAGAAGATGGTAACTCAGGGAGAAGAATTGTTGAATACATTTTTATTTTTGTTTTCTTCGCGCACAAAAAGTATTCTCGTATCTTCGTAAAATTATGACTAAACCACTGATGTCACATGGACTATTTTAACGATCTCCTTGCTACGTTTCTGAGCCTTGATCGTGTAAGGAACCTTGCTGTCTATGGGAGGGTCAGAGAGCTCTCAGATTGCATCAAAAATATCTTAATTTGTGTTCCGAAGATGAACGAAGGTCTTACGGGTTTGGAACGACATGAGGGCGAGTAATTAATGACAGAATTTTCAGTTTTGGGTGAACTATCCCTTTAATAGTTATTATGAACTGCTGTATGGAAAAGAACTGCGTGAAGCTCTTTCTTCAGTGGAGCACAAAAGGAGGGAATGTCAGGTTTGCAACAAAAGTAGCAAAATCCTTGCTGCATTAGATGCAGTCACATTTACCGCTGTTCGGCAAATTTTCACACTAGAAATAGTCATTTCAATAGGAATCCATGCAAGTCACTGTAGTTTTCTGACCTGTGTGGACCCTCTGCTGGGCTTCATGTGTCGGGGGTCTGGACAGCGGAGCGAGGGGGTCCATGTGATACACCTCGTCTGTGCGCACATACGGCACATAGTCTAACGACGGCGGGCGGCCCGTGTCCTCCGTCACCTGCTGAGAGGACTTTACTGCAGGAGCGGGAGGAGACGGCACCCTGCTGGAGACACAAGACACTCTTTAAATCACTAGAAAACACATCAAGCATGCTGAAAACATACACTTTCAAAGGTAATGCTGGGAAGACTTTTACATTTTGCTTCATTTTAGAAAGAAATTCATCTTTCTGTTCACCAACTGGACTACAAAACAAAACAGTACACTTATTACTGTTTGTGTTTAAAATAAAGTCTCTGCTGTGAAGGCAAAGCCTGATGTCTAGCAGCTATTACTCTAAAACCCTGTGTTATATAATTTTTAAGAAATCCTAATGCTGAACTGAAACTCAAGAAACCTTTCTTTTAATTAGCACAGTTGGAAAAGATTGCGCTACATAATGAGGTGAAACAGTGTCTTTTTCCAATTTTTGCATTTCTTGCAAGTCACACAAACATATATGTATATGTATATATATATATATATATATATATATATATATACAGTGGGTACGGAAAATATACAGTTCCAGTAAATTTCGGAAATATTCCAGAAATTTTGGAAACTTTCCAGGATTTTTTGGAATATTCCAGGGATTTTTGGAAAGTTTCCGGAAATTTACCGGAAATTTTCCACCTCTTTGCAACCCTACTCCAAACATACTTTCTTCTGTGAAAACAAAAAATGAACTTTTGACAAATATCCTGATTACTCTTTTCAAAACAATGCTGTAAAAAAAGCAATGAAATCTTGCTAGTTTACAAGAGAATTTAATGTAACATTTAAAAAAAAAAAAAAAACTATTTGTTAACAAACATCTTTCAAGAGAAACGTTTGATCCAATTCACAATACTAGGCTGAAAGATTTGTTTTTCGAATCAACTGATTCACTTTTAGAGTTAGACTCACTGAAGGTTGAATATTATCAGTGAAAAACAACTTGATATCAAAGCTATCAGAAGAGTTTAAATATATCATCCACTCATATGGACCACTTTTATACATTTTTGTGATGCTCATGCATGTTTTTTGAAACTTCACTGCTGTAGTCTTTGTTCATTTTATTAAGACTGGTCTGGAGAAATTCACCTTTACTTAAAGCTTTTATGTATAATGCATTATAAAGAGTTTTTAAAGGGTATAATGCATTATAATTATTCATAATGTGCATTGTAATACATTATATCTTGTCGTAAATAATTAAAATGCATAGTGTAACAATAAATTGATAAGTGTTATAATGTATTTACTGTGGTTACAATTTTTCATGAGATTGTACAATGCATTATAAGGTGCATTACAAGGCATAATTAATGCATTAAAACTACTTTTATAATGCATTATACATGAAGACTTTAAGTAAAGTGTTATTGGTTTGGAACATGATGGTGAGTAAATGACGACAGAATTTTTATTTTTGGGTGAACTAATCTTTGAATGAAATATAACTTGTTCTATGTTTCTGAAATATGGTTTCTGAGAAAATATTGGGTTGTCAAAAGGTTCTCCCTGAACACCTCCTTCCTAAAATAGAACTGAAATGAAAGGTTTGGCCAGTGTGGTTTCTATAAAATACCAGAATGCATCAACCACATTGAAAACTGACCAACAGTGGCTTCAGAAGTGATTTGAGGGCAAATGGAGCTTCACAGCAAGATGTATTTAATGCAGAGCTTCGTAAGCAGACAGCAGGTGAGCAGGATGTACACTAGTCCAGTCTAATGTTCATCAGGACTGCAGCGGTATTTGTTTATGGTGTTTGTGGTATTGTGCTGAAGAGAAGTTCCACACCCATGTTGTGCGTTGTCATTAAGTTTTATCTGATTGCCATGGTGGACGTGAGATGTGTCATCTTCAGGAGATGTGTGTTTTGAAGACCTCTGTCTAGTAGTGTTGAAGGAAAACCCTCATTATATATTGCATTTATTTGATAAAAAACAGTGAAAATAGTAATATATTGTGAAATATTACAATTAATATAACAAAGTAAATATTTATATTTTGAATTGTAATTTAAACCTGTGATGGCAAAGCAGAATTTTAAGCAGCATTATCCATCAGAAATCATTATAATACACCAATTTTGTGATCAAGAAACATTTATTATTATCAATGTTGAAAGCAGTTGTGCTGCTTAATATTTATGTGGAAACTGTGATAAATTTTTTTTTTTCCAAAATTCTTTGAATAGAAAGTTTAGCTTTATTTTAAATATAAAAATCTTTTGTAACATTATACTGTCTTGTATGTCTTTACTGATCATTTTAATGCTGAATAAAAGCATTAATTTCTTTAAAACAATGAACTAATGTGTATATAATTTGTAGATATTTGAGGTAGCTGTTGTCTGAACCAGTTTATTAAATTGTTTATTAGCTCTGACAAGCTTTTTTCCATTTTGACTTAGTGCTGGGCGATATGACCAAAAATTTATACAACGGTATTTTTCAAAATTATGCCGGTTTCATGGTACATGACGGTATTTTTTTTTCATGCATGACCGGGTGTTAGGGCTGGGCGATATGGCCAAAAAAATTATCACAATATTTTTTCCCATATCAGTCGATATCGATAATTATCACAATAAATGTCAAATCTTTATTTCTTTCAAGTTTAAAGCCAGATTTTTGCTCCAAAGTGAAAGTTGTAGAAACCAGACCATTAATTTTCCTTAACAAAATATCTAAATAGAAAAATTAATTTCTTAGTTTCTGCATGTTCTGATTGAGTGATATTGTTTCAAATCAAGAAACAGGTTTGGGTTGCCTGATAATATTAATATCACTTTTTTTGTCTCTTAGAAATGCACATTTGGTAGTCGCTTGAGTTAGGATGCAGAGGTACATTTTAGTTCATTATCAAAATCTGTAAAAAAATTGTAGCAACCTCAGGTTATATGGTTAAATTTATAATGAAACATTTTTTTTTTTAAGCATTGGTCTTCCATAGTAGCATACATTTGAATCATGATAAACACCGTTAAAACCACAAATATAGCATCAATACCATGGTAAAATGATAACTATGGTTTTTAGGTAGCCTGTATGAAAAACAGTAGTCTAAAAACATTCAGTAAAAATGCACACATGCTATAGCTTAAGCACAAATACATACTATAATTATATACCATTACTTCTGTAATAAAATTCAACGTGAATATCCCACATTTCTGCCACAATACCATGGTGCAGTGAGTGTTACGACAGTAAATCCATGGTAAATGATGGCGATGTGTAGCTTGAAAAGCTTTCTGACTGCCTCGTTGCACTCAGTGCTTCTCCTGTTTGGCTTTAAACTAGTTTAAATCACCGAGTCATTTGTGTTCATCGCTGCGTTCAAGCGCTTCACACTGGATCTGATCTCACAGCGCTGTCAGTTCACCCAAAAATGAAAATTCTGTCATTAATTACTCACCCTCATGTCATTCTAAACCCGTAAGACCGTCGTTCATCTTCGGAACACAAATTAAGATATTCTTGATTAAAGCCAAGAGGTTTCTGACTCTCCTTAGACAGCAAGGATCCTTCCTTACACGATCAAGGCTCAGAAACGTTGCAAGGAGATCGTTTAAATAGTCCATGTGACATCAGGGGTTCAACCGTAATTTTACGAAGCTACAAAAATACGTTTTGTGTGCAAAAAAACAAAAATAACGACTTTATTCAACAATTCTGAACATAATGCTGAACGTAAACAACACTGACTACTTGATTATGTTCTGGGGTACTCTCCAAAATGGCAGAAGATGGTAACTCAGGGAGAAGAATTGTTGAATACATTTTTATTTTTGTTTTCTTCGCGCACAAAAAGTATTCTCGTATCTTCGTAAAATTATGACTAAACCACTGATGTCACATGGACTATTTTAACGATCTCCTTGCTACGTTTCTGAGCCTTGATCGTGTAAGGAACCTTGCTGTCTATGGGAGGGTCAGAGAGCTCTCAGATTGCATCAAAAATATCTTAATTTGTGTTCCGAAGATGAACGAAGGTCTTACGGGTTTGGAACGACATGAGGGCGAGTAATTAATGACAGAATTTTCAGTTTTGGGTGAACTATCCCTTTAATAGTTATTATGAACTGCTGTATGGAAAAGAACTGCGTGAAGCTCTTTCTTCAGTGGAGCACAAAAGGAGGGAATGTCAGGTTTGCAACAAAAGTAGCAAAATCCTTGCTGCATTAGATGCAGTCACATTTACCGCTGTTCGGCAAATTTTCACACTAGAAATAGTCATTTCAATAGGAATCCATGCAAGTCACTGTAGTTTTCTGACCTGTGTGGACCCTCTGCTGGGCTTCATGTGTCGGGGGTCTGGACAGCGGAGCGAGGGGGTCCATGTGATACACCTCGTCTGTGCGCACATACGGCACATAGTCTAACGACGGTGGGCGGCCCGTGTCCTCCGTCACCTGCTGAGAGGACTTTACTGCAGGAGCGGGAGGAGACGGCACCCTGCTGGAGACACAAGACACTCTTTAAATCACTAGAAAACACATCAAGCATGCTGAAAACATACACTTTCAAAGGTAATGCTGGGAAGACTTTTACATTTTGCTTCATTTTAGAAAGAAATTCATCTTTCTGTTCACCAACTGGACTACAAAACAAAACAGTACACTTATTACTGTTTGTGTTTAAAATAAAGTCTCTGCTGTGAAGGCAAAGCCTGATGTCTAGCAGCTATTACTCTAAAACCCTGTGTTATATAATTTTTAAGAAATCCTAATGCTGAACTGAAACTCAAGAAACCTTTCTTTTAATTAGCACAGTTGGAAAAGATTGCGCTACATAATGAGGTGAAACAGTGTCTTTTTCCAATTTTTGCATTTCTTGCAAGTCACACAAACATATATGTATATGTATATATATATATATATATATATATATATATATACAGTGGGTACGGAAAATATACAG
>NW_015551107.1:468990-491504 GCF_001515605.1 Sinocyclocheilus anshuiensis
ACTGTATATATATATATATATATATATATATTCAGTTTTTCATATTTATATGCACTTTATGTAAGTAATCTGTTAGATTAGATTTACATTTGCATCATACCATACATCTTACAACATGTTTTTTCCCCTCTTGAGTATGAGCTCCATATTACCACAATATCATACTATATTATCCATTAAAGCATGATGTATTATATATACATATAATGTATTATATATACATTATATATATGATACTGAACAAAAACACAGACCTGTAAACTTTATTTTATGTTTAAAAAGGTGTAAAAGGGTTTAATATACTGATTCATTAAGGGTTAAAAGGGTGAAATAAGCAATAATCACTCCCTTCCTATTAAAAAAAAAAATCAGTTGTTCATCAGTGATAATATTTGTAGTTTAAAGGCATCCATTCTTTGCCTACATATTGCCTTTGGCTTACTGTATGATTTACGACCTTAAATGTGACCCTGCCTGTGAAAACCCAGCTAAAGTCATTTTTTTGTGATTTACTGTTTTCTACATAAAATCATCCTTCATAAAGATGTAGAACATTCTGTGAAAATATAACCTTTATATCTTTAATATTGACCGAGTAAGGCCATGTCAAAGACTGAAATCATAGTGAAATTAATGGTTGAAATCAAACTTTGATGCTTATTATCTCATTAGATTTTGAGACTTTAGCCTGGATTTCACAGACAGGGTCACAAATAGTCACTGTAGTCCACAGTATAATGTTTAAGTAAAAAGAGATAAAAAAAAATAAGCTTCATGCATCTGGGTAAAAAAACTCACCTTTCAGCGCTGAAGGCTGGTGTTCCTTGGTGTTGATTTTTACCCTGAACAGAAGAGAGAAACTACATCAAAAAAAATAAGCTTCATGCATCTGGGTAAAAAAACTCACCTTTCAGCGCTGAAGGCTGGTGCTCCTTGGTGTTGATTTTTACCCTGAACAGAAGAGAGAAACTACATCAACACTCTGAAATGCATTTATCAACATTTACACAACAAGCATTAATAGGGATGGCAATTGTGAGGAATTTAACACTGGTTCTGTTCCAATCAGTCTTTTAGTACTCGACAAGTCACTGCTCTTAACTACTAAACGAAAGCGACATACTCTTTGCCCCAGTGCTGGAGGAGACGTCCTGAGTGTCTGTGCTTGAGGTCTGTGGTTATGAAGCGGCTGCGGTGTGCTTCTCTCCAGCAGCATCATCAGCTGCTGCTGCCTCTGTCTCCTGCTCTCCTGCCGGTGTCTCTGCAGGGCTTCGGGGTAGCGCTCCGACGCCGGGACGAAGGCTTTGCTGGGTCTCTGTGTGTTCCACTCGGGCCTCTTCTCCAGCCTGTGGATCCTGCCGCTCCGCGCGTAAGGCTCGTAAGCGTCCGCTTCTCTCAGATGCTGCTTGCTGTGGCTCTTTGCAGATGCTTTTACCTCGCATCGCTGGGATGTGTTGTTTGGAGGAGCTGGGCATGTGACTGCAGCTCTGGGAATAACGGTCTCATTCTCTGGCTGAGGGATGATCTCTGCAAAAATCACAGCCTGATATTGAGCCAGTGCTCATACTTTCGTTTAGCAACATTTTTTTTTAAATGTGTTCACCCGCAAATGAGGTTTCTGTCATTAGTTACTCACCATCCTCTCATTACAAATGCTGTTTGTACTTCATTTACTAAGCTCTTTTCCGTACAAGTGGAATCAAAATCAGATTGGTCATTTACAAAAATCTTCTCCTCCACCAAAGCTGAAATTTCACAACCATGTTCAGAATTAATTGACGTACGGATGCAGTTTTGACGTCATTGTCTCCCGAATGTCAGATTAAATGTGACCCAGGACCACAAAACCATTTAAGGGTAAATTTTTTTGAAAATGAGATTTACTGAATAAATATGCTTTCCATTGATGTATGGTTTGTTATGGTTTGATAGGACAATATTTGGCTGAGATACAACTATTTGAAAATCTGGAATCTGAGGGTGCAAAAAAATCTAAATATTGAGAAAATCATCTTTAAAGTTGTCCAAATGAAGTTCTTAGCAATGCATATTACTAATCAAAAATTAAGTTTTGATATATTTACTGTAGGAAATTTACTAAATATCTTCATGGAACATGATCTTTACTTAATATCCTAATGATTTTTGGCATAAAAGAAAAATGGATAATTTTGGCCCATGCAATGTATTGTTGGCTATTGCTACAAATATACCCCAGCGACTTATGACTGCTTTTGTGCTCCAGGGTCACAGATGTGAAAAATAGGTAAGATTTAAGAGCTTTGGCTGAGAACATTTCTCATAATTTCTCATTGAAGGCTTCTCAAGAACTTTTCTACTTTAATTTTTTCCCTCCTTTTTGGAACTTGAAAGCCATTGTCAATGATTGTCAATGAACATGATGTTGTTGCATAAAATCATTAATGCATTAAGAATCTTTCAGCAGACGAGGATGAGTAAATGATGACAGGATCTTGATTTCTGGGTGAAGTATCAAACCTGTCTGAACAGCGGTGTCTCTTCTTGGAGATGTTGTGGAAGTCGCTGAAGGACCAGGTAAGTCTTCACCACTGAGGGCTAAAAGACTACTTTATAATAATGCATACACAATCTAGTGAAAACAAAGGAAGTTTATTTCCCTCATACCTTGTGAGACGGCGTCTGCTTCCAGGCTGTGCAGTAGTTTGGACACATCGTGGCCTTTCTTGGCCAGGTCTCTGATTCTCTGGATGTGTTTGTCTTTACAGGCCTCCTCTTGGGCTCTCTGAATGCTCAGATGCAGCTCCTCTGTTTTACGAGACTGCACCTCCTGGAATAGAGTTCTCACCACTTTCATATTCAATATACTACTCAAAACGGACCCTACCGTTTTATTTACTCTTTTAAAATAAAAGCTTATACCATGCTGTCAACTTAAAAAATAAGTCCTTCCAAGCCATTTATTGTGTGTTTCCACAACTAACTAGACGATTTGCTGTGCAAAAAGAACATATGTCAGTGTTTTTACCACTCTAACATTGAAAAACATTTAAACGGAGTGGATGTGTTCATTTTATATTTTCAACCATTTTTCACGCAACTGTTTACAAAAAAATTATATACAGACTTTGTTTAGTACATGGTTTGACAGATTAATCCAATTGACTGAAGTCAAGTTTTGCAATTACAAATTTGGTAGAGTCAGTATTTGCGTTTTCTAGATGCCCATTACAGTGCCAATAACCAGAAGTGAAGCACAGATCGCTCTCTCTTACAGTTTTCTTCAACTGCTTACACACATTTTCAAAACTTTGAACACACAAATCCAAGAACTGCACACACGAAATGCAAAATGCCTCACATCTCTTGCAAAACAAAGCACTGCATTCAAAATATCACACACACATCTCAAAAGCAAACATTTGAAAACACCTTTGCCATAATATTAATTCCTGTTATATTTGTGTGTGTTACATAGAGAATTGTGTGTTGTGTTTTGCAAAAAGTGTTTTCGGAAATTGAAAACTGAGTCAAAGGCTGAGAATTAGTGTATGGTTTTGCAGATTTGGTGTGTGCTTCTGCTGTTTGAGTGTCAGCTTTCAGAAATTGTGTGACAAATACAGATTTTGTGTGTAAGCAGTTGAAAATAACTGTAATAAAGAGCATTTACTCTGCTTGTGCAGAGGCTGTTAGGATCCTTGCCTTTCAAAGACATCTCAGCCTGAACACAATCTGAACACAAATGTTTCTCAGAACCACAGTTTATTGTCTCTCAGGGTTTATCAGAACACTCTTTTCGGTGATGTCTAAGAAAACTTATTTCCATCATTGAATAACAATATAAAAACGTAATTTTGACTCACAATTGTGTGTTTTTTTCTTCTAGCAATTGAGAGTTTAGAATTCAGTGTTTACATCTCTCAATTCTGACTTTTTCTGAAAATTCTGCATGTGCATGCAGTAAGGTCAAGTGTCAAGAATGTCAGAATTGTGTGATGTAAACTCACAATTATGAGAACGTCTGAATGAACATAAATCTGAAATTGTGAGAAAATCTGAATTGTGAGATAAAAAAATAACAATGACCTTTTTTAATATTTTTATTCTGTGGCGGAAATAAGCTTCCATATGCACAAAGCAGGGACATTTTATATGTGCTACATGACCTTTAATTAAAATAAATTATATATATATATATACAGTGGGTACGGAAAGTATTCAGACCCCCTTACATTTTTCACTCTTTGTTATATTGCAGCCATTTGCTACAATCATTTAAGTTAATTTTTTTTCCTCATTAATGTACACACAGCACCCCATATTGACAGAAAAACACAGAATCGTTGACATTTTTGCAGATTTATTAAAAAAGAAAAACTGAAATATCACATGGTCCTAAGTATTCAGACCCTTTGCTCAGTATTTAGTAGAAGCACCCTTTTGATCTAATACAGCCATGAGTCTTTTTGGGAAAGATGCAACAAGTTTTTCACACACATATATATTATGTAAACAAAACCTTTTATTTTCGGATGTGATTAATCATTTGGCAGCACTAGTATAAGACAGATTTGTAATATTTTTGTGTAGTGCGTGTGTGTAGTACCTCTCTGTGTCTCTGTCGCTCGGTGTCCTTCATATACTGCTGCTGGAGTTGTTCTCGCTCTCTTTCAAGCCTCCTCTCCTCCTCTTGTTCCTGCGCCCGTCGTGTGGCCTCCTCTTTCTCTTTCTGGCGTCTGCGCTCCTCTACCTGAGCCTCAATGGCTCGCTGCACATCACACAGTGTCACAGAGCTCAGCAATGTTTCTATGAGTGTACGGCTTCAGTCGAGGGTTGAATCTCACCTGGTGCTCCAGCTGTTTGAGTTTTCTGCGTTCTCGCTCCTCGATCTGAGCAGGGTCCAGCAAGGCTGTCATTGTGCGAAGATGACTAAACAACGAATCACGGGCATTTTTATTTTCATAAATCCCTTGAACAAGCCAGACTAAGAATATTTAGAATTTATTTAGTTATTCCAAACAAAGTCTAATTTTAAAAAGTCTTTAGGCCAAGATTTTTATTTTGGTGCATTGTCATTATAAATTAACTTCCATTCTGTTTAGAATTATTGAAATTTAAACAATAAATTTACATTAAAAATCCCAGCTGTAGTTGCCAGAACTTTACTATATAAAAACAGTAGCAACAGTTTAGGTTTTACAGACTGAGTACAAAAAAAATTATCATTAACTGAAGTCGTGTTATTATACTAAATTACTAAAAATCTGTTTTTTTCTAGCGCTGTCAAAACGATTAATCGCATCCAAAATAAAAAAAAATTATTTACATAATATATCTGTGTGCACTGTGTATATTTATTATGCATATATCAGTAGTAGTAGTATATTTTTATTTAATGCCATCTTGGGCTATTTTCATGGTAAAAACAATTTAAAAAATACAAGTATAGCAAATACAATAAAAACCAGCAAACAAACAAACAAGTTATATTACACAAGATTTTTTACATTAACGTGATAAAAATTCTAAAACTTTTTCTGGCAAAATTATACTAAATAACTCTTTAAGTGAGCTCACTTCATAAAAGAGTTTTCTACATACATTATGTCTATATAAATACACACACATACAGTATATATTTTGAAAATATTTACATGTATATATATTCATATAATTTATATTATATAAAAATATATTTAATATATAAACGTAACATTTTTTTCTTAAATATATACATGCATGTGTTTGTATTTATATATGCATAATAAATATACACAGTACACACAGATATTTTGTACACAAAAACTTTTATTTTGGATGCGAGTAATCGTTTGACAGCACTAGTTTTTCCATCATTATATACTGACAAGACTTACTATTAACCAATTAACAGGTTTTTAGCATAGCATTTTCCGTCGGTTATGATAGTTCTTTTATGTTATGATTGATCTGTTCTGCCCCCTCAGGGTGTGTTGTGAGCTAACACACCTGGATCTCTGCTGGTTTCCCTGAGTGGTGTCGACGCTGGCTCTCCCCAGACTGTCCCCTCCTAACGCACTGGAGCCGTCCCATGCCGTGGACAGAGCTCCAGAGACTGAGCGGTGAGACAGACAGCTGCTGGTATCAGCTGAGGGCTGATGAAGAGAGTCAAAATGAACGGCCCAGCGCTCGATGTCCTCAGCCTGCGGAGGGTACAGGATTGAGAGAAACGAGTCTGTGTGACAAAGAGCACTGTCGAGATCGTACCGCTCCAAACCATCTGCTGACAGCGGGTGCAATGCGTGCAGAAAATTAAAGACCAATGCAGAGAAGCGAAACCGTATGAAGAGAGAGCGGTGCGTGAAGAGCTGTGGCCATTTATGAAGGTCTGCGTTTACCCAAACAGTTATATCATTCAGTTACACTTTATTTTAAGGTGTCCTTGTTACAGTGTAATTATACATTTGAGTAATGTATACACTGAGAAATATTAATAGCTACATGTATTTACTATATGGGGTTAGGATTAGGGTTTGGTTTAGGGTTACTTGCATGTAATTATGCATAATTTATTGTTATTATAATAGTAAGTAATTGATTCTGTTTTGTATATTTTAAGCTTTCATAATCTCACATCCTACATAAAAAAAAATGATGGTAAAAAAGTTTTCCTCTATTCTCCAATAAAATATATAAAATAAAATAACATTGTTATTTAACTCTTTCTCTATTCTATTCTATTCTATTCTAAAATAAAATAGTAGTAGTAGTAGTATAATTTTATTTAATGCCAAATCAGCATCTTAGGCTATTTTCATGGCAAAAACAAAGTATTCAATGGCAAAGTATAACAAATACAATAAAAAGCCAGCACACAAACAAAAACAAATTATATTACACAAGATTTTTTACATTAACATATGATAAAAAATTCTAAAACTCTTTTTCTGGCAAAATTATACTAAATAACTCTTTAAGTGAGCTCACTTCATAAAAGAGTTTTCTACATACATTATGTCTATATAAATACACACACATACAGTATATATTTTGAAAATATTTACATGTATATATATTCATATAATTTATATTATATAAAAATATATTTAATATATAAACGTAACATTTTTTTCTTAAATATATACATGCATGTGTTTGTATTTATATATGCATAATAAATATACACAGTACACACAGATATTTTGTACACAAAAACTTTTATTTTGGATGCGAGTAATCGTTTGACAGCACTAGTTTTTCCATCATTATATACTGACAAGACTTACTATTAACCAATTAACAGGTTTTTAGCATAGCATTTTCCGTCGGTTATGATAGTTCTTTTATGTTATGATTGATCTGTTCTGCCCCCTCAGGGTGTGTTGTGAGCTAACACACCTGGATCTCTGCTGGTTTCCCTGAGTGGTGTCGACGCTGGCTCTCCCCAGACTGTCCCCTCCTAACGCACTGGAGCCGTCCCATGCCGTGGACAGAGCTCCAGAGACTGAGCGGTGAGACAGACAGCTGCTGGTATCAGCTGAGGGCTGATGAAGAGAGTCAAAATGAACGGCCCAGCGCTCGATGTCCTCAGCCTGCGGAGGGTACAGGATTGAGAGAAACGAGTCTGTGTGACAAAGAGCACTGTCGAGATCGTACCGCTCCAAACCATCTGCTGACAGCGGGTGCAATGCGTGCAGAAAATTAAAGACCAATGCAGAGAAGCGAAACCGTATGAAGAGAGAGCGGTGCGTGAAGAGCTGTGGCCATTTATGAAGGTCTGCGTTTACCCAAACAGTTATATCATTCAGTTACACTTTATTTTAAGGTGTCCTTGTTACAGTGTAATTATACATTTGAGTAATGTATACACTGAGAAATATTAATAGCTACATGTATTTACTATATGGGGTTAGGATTAGGGTTTGGTTTAGGGTTACTTGCATGTAATTATGCATAATTTATTGTTATTATAATAGTAAGTACATGCAACATGTGTAACAAGGACACCTTAAAATAAAATGTTACCGTATAATTCATATATAATCATATAATTATATAAAGATCTAATCTAATAAATATCTGGTATTGCTGATTAGGCATTAGTTTGTAATAGAGATGGTAACGCTTTATTTTAAGGTGTCCTTGTTACAGTGTACATTCAAGTAAAGTGACGTGACATGTGGCCAAGTATGGTGACCCATACTAGGAATTAGTGCTCTGCATTTAACCCATCCTTAGTGCACACACACAGCAGTGAACACACACACACCGTGAACACACACCCGGAGCAGTGGGCAGCCATTTATGCTGCGGCGCCTGGGGAGCAGTTGAGGGTTCGGTGCCTTGCTCAAGGGCACCTCAGTCGTGGTATTGAAGGTGGGAGAGAGCGCTGTACATTCACTCCCCCCACCTACAATGCCTGCCGGTACGAGACTCGAACCCGCAACCTTTGGGTTACGAGTCCGACTCTCTAACCATTAGGCCACGACTTCCCCACAATGCAGAGTACAAAAGTACTGAGTAATATTAATTAACTACATGTATTTACTATATGGGGTTAGGATTAGGGTTTGGCTTAGGGTTACTTGCATGTAATTATGCATAATTTATTGTTATTATAATAGTAAGTACATGCAACATGTGTAACAAGGACACCTTAAAATAAAGTGTTACCAATCTATCCTATGATTTAATCATATATAATCATATAATTTATATAAAGAAATCATTTTAATCTAATAAATATCTGGTATTGCTTATTAGGCATTAGTTTGTAATAGAAATGGTAACGCTTTATTTTATGGTGTCCTTGTTACAGATGTTACATGTATTTACTATAGTAATAACAATAAATTATGCATACCTACACACAACTAAGCCTAAACCAAACCACATGTAACGTGTAACAAGGACACCTTAAAATAAAGTGTTACCAATCTATACTATGATTTAATCATATATAATCATATAATTTATATAAAGAAATCATTTTAATCTAATAAATATCTGGTATTGCTTATTAGGCATTAGTTTGTAATAGAAATGGTAACGCTTTATTTTATGGTGTCCTTGTTACAGATGTTACATGTATTTACTATAGTAATAACAATAAATTATGCATACCTACACACAACTAAGCCTAAACCAAACCCTTATCTTAACCCTAATCATATAATAGTTAATACATATTACTCAGTACATTATATAGATATTATAAATCTATTATTATAGATTTCAGACTATTTAAACCTAAAACAATCACAACAAATGCATTAAGCTACAACAAAATAAATGGTTTAGTTTTGTTTTTATACATTTGCAGTCAAAAGTTTACATAAACCTTTGCAGAATCTGCCAAATGTTACAATTTCTAATAAAATAAGAGGGGCCGTGTTTTTAGTACTGCCCTGATGAAGCTGTTTCACATAACGGATGCCAACACAAGACAAAACAGAAGCTGAATTCAATGCATACTGGAAAACACTACTTCTAGTTAGTTGTAGACCATTTTCATACCGTGCTGAAACACACTCTAGTTCAATAAATGGCTTGGAAGGACATGTTGTAAACATTTAGCAGTTTCTGTAGGGATGTAAACTTTTGACCACAACTGTAAACTGAACATTCAGGCAAATGTTACATAGGAACAAATTTTCCTTGAAATCGTTTCAGTTTAAGTGTACAGATTGCACAGTGATCTGCACAGTGACAAGCAAAATTACTTCCAATAACAAGTGTGCCCCTAAAAACACAAGTGGCCCCTGCATTATTATATATACTGTACATATACATACACAATAGATTGTTTGTTTTTGTTTTTTTGACACACTGGAGTTATACTTGACATGATCATGGTGAGAGGAGTTCACCTGGCTGCTGATCTCTTTGTCGTGTTGTCGGCGTAGTTTGTCCTCCTCTCTCTGCTTGTCCAGTTCCTGTAGCCAGCGTCTCTGCTGCTCCTGTCTCTGAGCACTGAACAAGTCCTCCACAGGAGCCACTTCCTGCACACATCAGACACCACAGATGCAGTTAAATCACTCGATCGACTGCAGAGCATTAGTTTGAGTAGGTGATGAACCTCACCCCCATGATGAAGGCAGAGCGGATGGCAGCAGGGAGCTCTCGCTGTGTTTGGGCTGGAGCTCTGCGGTTTGAGCTCTCCGCTCCAGCTGCCCTCCGTGAGCTCAGCCCGTCCTGCACCAGCACACACACACACACCAACAGCTCAAACACTCAACCTTACATGCTGTTTAACAGCATTATCATCATGTCACAGTGTCATGGTGTGATTATTCTTCTATTCTTCAATAAGGTGTGGTCACATGACCCTGGAGCACAAAAGCAGTCATAAGTAGCACAGGTATATTTGTAGCAATAGCCAACAATACATTGTATGGGTCAAAATTATCCATTTTTCTTTTATGCCAAAAATCATTAGGATATTAAGTAAAGATCTTTAAGTATCTATTTAGTTTATTTCTTAAAGAAGATATTTAGTAAATTCCTGCCGTAAATATGTCAAAACTTAATTTTTGATTAGTAATATGCATTGCTAAGAACTTAATTTAGACAACTTTAAAGGTGATTTTCTCAATATTTTGTTTTTTTTGTACCCTCAGATTCTAGAAATAGTTGTATCTCAGCCAAATATAGTCCTGTCCTAACAAACCATACATCAATGGAAAACTTATTTATTCAGCTTAAAGGTGATGCATACATCTCAATTTAAAAAAATTGACAAAACTAAAGTGAAAAAAAAAGTGAAGTGACATTTGGCCAAGTATGGTGACCCATACTCGGAATTAGTGCTCTGCATTTACCCATCCAAAGTGCACACACACAGCAGTGAACACACACAAACCGTGAACACACACCCGGAGCAGTGGGCAGCCATTTATGCTGCGGCGCCCGGGGAGCAGTTGGGGGTTCGGTGCCTTGCTCAAGGGCACCTCAGTCGTGGTATTGAAGGTGGGAGAGAGCGCTGTACATTCACTCCCCCCACCTACAATCCCTGCCGGTACGAGACTCGAACCCACAACCTTTGGGTTATGAGTCCGACTCTCTAACCATTAGGCCACGACTTCCCCCAAAACCAGTATACCCTTGGTTTTGTGGTCCAAGGTCACATTTATCGCTGTTAGATGAAAGTGAATTTGTTTCATAAATTATGAATTTTACATTAACAGTTATTTTCCTTTAATATTTGCTTTAAATATGTACATCCTTGTCAACTAAAATGTTATGTTTTGTAGATTAAAATTAGATTTCTCTGTTACATGGAAATTTTTATGTACATGTGTATTGTTAAAATACAATAAAAAGACATTTGAAATCTGCTATTTCAGACAGAGTAAATCTGACTCATGAGTCAAAATTTAAAGTCAAAAAACAAAACAAAATTAACACTGAACTGGCTTGAGAGTCTTGGTTAAATCTTTTGATTTTTATAATGCACTTACATTTCCAATTAAATGCACTTTTAGCCAGATTTGTTCTCAGTATTGACAGTGAAACAGTGCTGTATAATTGATATATTTATTTGTTGCACCCTCTTGTGGACAATTAATTTAAAAAGCTGGTTGATTAAAAAATTCAGTGTTTGCATTATTTCCCCGTTATATTTAACTGAAAAGTTAGATTTTTGTTTCTGCAGCCAGGCACAGTAGAATATTTATCGTCTGTGAAAGCTGTGACAGATTGAACACATACAGAGAGATGATTTTCAATGTGTTGCAGCTTATAATGTGTCAAACATTGACCATGACACAGCAGCACACAGCAATAGCAATATGATTTATGAAAAGCATCATATCTACTCACTGTGTCAGGCAGGTCTTTCAGCCTGGCTTCACATGATTCACTGTGAGCTTTCATATCTTTGAGACTGGCTCTCTGCTGCCTCTTCAGAGCCATCTGCTCATCTGTAAAACAGCAAACCGATTATTTCACCATAGCTAATTCAACACACAGTTCGTAACTACTTCAGGAAACTATTTCGGTGAATTGCTCACTAATTCATACGAATTTGTATCTCATTCATAAGTTTTCATATGATCTGCTTAGACCCACTGACGGTTAGGTTTAAGGGTGGACCTTTTAAAAAAAGTCATGTGTTTCTGTATGAATTACTTTGAACGTTTGAAGAAAGTTGATAACCAAACAGTTTCTGGTCCCCATTGACTTCCATAAGCTACAAGCAACTGTTACCAACATTCTTCAAAATATCTTCTTTTGTGAAACGCATAGTTTTGAAACAACACGATAGTGAGTAAATGACAGAATTTTCATTTTTGGATGAACTATACCTTGAATGTCAATTCAATGTAATGAATATGTCCATCACATTCTCAGAGTTTCTATGCCACCCTCATTAATAATTAAAAACTTGCTACGTAGTTATCACAAAGGCTTGTCTGATTGCACAACACAGCAGTACCCAGCTCTCTCCTCCACTGAGCTCTTCTGGCTTCCAGTTTGTCTCGATCTCTTTCCCGTTCTCCAAATGTGCTGAACAAGCCTGACTGCTGCTCATCTGACAGAGGCCTGATTCAAAACCAAAGAGAGAGAGACACAAGCATACATGACACTTCATCATGGTTATTAAGAACGACCCAGCTAACAGATAACATTCTGGCAAGGTTCTTTCACATTTATTAACAAAAATTATTTCAGAAATGTTAACAGAATGTTCGTTCAAAGTTATCTGGTCTTTAAAAAATGTGCTCAAAATGTCAGCACAAAAATATTATTTATATATTGTTCATCATTTTTCTGAAACTTTTTAGTTGGACATTCATCTAATTATTTTTAAATATTAATGCTTACTAGTTTCAGATGGATAGAGAGCATTCAAAAGTAACTTTCCCACAATGTCTTCAAAATGATCAAATGGAATGTTCACAAAACCAAGAACAAGAATCAATTTTTAAAAAATGTTTAAAAAGCAATGCTTTGAACATTCAAACAACATTCAGGAATAACGTTTTCATAACTTCATGGGAACGTTAGCGAAATGTTCTCAGTACATATTCTTGTTAGCTGGGTATTTATCACGTAACTCACTTGGTGAATCTCACAAAACATCAAAAGCATGCCATATTTCATGTCACTGCTCATATTTAAAATAAATAAATAAACAAAAAATAAAAATAGGCATTTGATAAAAGTTCATTCATCCAAAATATGCAAAAAATGCTGCTAGGGTATAAAGCCCATTAATCAGTGATCTCTGGATGTGGGACTTCTAAGTTCATCAAAAAACGAATCCCTCCAAGGCACTCGAAATGATAGTGAAAAAATGAAAAAGCCTTTATTCACATGGCTTTAGGGCACCCTGATCAAGGCTTGTTAGCTTGTGTGTTGTGTATATAATTATACTATAATTTCGAGTGCCTTGGAGTGATTCGTTATTTGATAAGGTTCCTTTCATTGTAGCATTGTTATCATGACAACTAAGCTCACGTTATAAGATTCGCCTCTTGTGATACACTGCATCCGATCTTAAATCAAGTCAGTTTTCTTACTGTCTGTCTGTCTTTACTTGTGACGCTCTGTGTCTGTAATTATGGTCGTCCAGGATCGACTCTTCAGCTGTTCCTGTAGTTCCGGGACACTTTTCCTCTGAGCTGGCCACAGGTTCTGCTAACAAGAAAAAAGCTTGTCCTTCAGAATGCCATGGATGGAGTTATTTAACCCTAAAAGGGGCAACGTTTCCTGGGGGATACAAACATTTGAGAAGCTGTGGAGAGAAGCAGTGAAAAGTTTTTGTGGCTTGTGTTTTAGAAAATCAAATATTTTTGTAATGTTTACAAAACAGATATCGTTGGAAAGGTCTGACAGTGAAGTTCCCATATTTGGTGAATGTTTTGTAATAGAAGCGATATTGTGACAGAAAACTGCATCAAAAAATTCAATAAAGTTTGGGTGTAACCCAGTGGTTATTTTTGGTATAGTGCCCAAACAAAATCTCACAGGAACCACAATTTTTGTGATATCAACTTCAAATTTGGAACATAAATCGGTTAGACATATGGCTTTTATTTTATAGCAATTTTAGAGTGCAACATATTTTATAAAATATTTATTTTATATAAAATATAAACAATTAGTATACTACATTATCTTTACTGTGAACTTAAACTTTTATAACTTTTTTATACTTTCTTATTTTGAAATGCTTTCACTTCTGTTTCCGTTTCCAGTGAATTTATACCCCAAAGGGGCGATGTTTCCTGGGGGATACAAACATTAAAATAAGAGTCAAGTTTTGAATAAAAATCATGAAATTGTATTATTTGAGTCCCAATAAGATGGAAAATAGCAATAAATTAATTTTCTGATGTCTCTTTATGGGTTTGCTCTTTTTTTTAATATATATATATATATTGATCATGAAACACCAGAGGGCTGTTTCATAAAAGACGCTAAGAAAAGCAGGGATTAAAGTCCAACACCTGACTTGTAATAACCTAACAAATCAATCGGGACTAAGGCGGTTTCATAAACGACAAATTAAGTTCATGCAATCTCACTAATTCGATCCAGGTTCAGTGAGTCAGGATAATTTGATGTGCACGCTTATTCTTAAGCAGCTCTTAATATCGATCATGGATCAATCGATAAACCATGGTAAACAGCGAATATATTTGTGCTATTTAATGCATTTGAGATGTTGTGTTTTCCTCAGTGCATAACAGACATGTCACAGGTATATTTATTCTTCATCGCTAAATGTTAAAAAGTCATGCAAATATATCCATTTTGCTGTCAGGAGTGGGCGAGTCTTACGCAAGCGAACGAGCACTGCTGCGCGCTAAACATAATAATTCTGAGTAAAATATACATTTTGCTAAAATATTTGTTGTTGGACATTAAATGTGACACATGTAGAATTTTAATCCTACATATAAGTGTATTTTTATGACAGCAGTAACTGTAAATCAAATGTAAGCTGGCTAATACAGCCCTAGCTCAAATTAGTTAAATGTGTGTTCCTCTTATCAGTTAAAATGTAGTCTGTTTTCATTTTTAATTCTGTGATTTTAACTTTTAATTTAGTGTTTTTAAAGAGCATTTTTATATTGTAATGTTCTACTATAACCATAGCTGTCATAAAACCCGAGAGAAAGGCTGCATGGCTAGAAACTGCTGATCAACTGAATGCGCAAGTAGCAGCTATGTTATAATGTTTTCATGCATCTTAAAAAAAGGTCATTAAATTTGGGGCACAATACATTAAATACAGTCGGTTGTAGCCTAGGCCTATATTTTTATTTATTTGATTTATTTAAGTTGCATTTTCTGTATACTTCTATTTTTGGACTGATAATAAAGTGTATGTGAGAAAGTCAGTGGTAATATCAATGCGTTCCTATTGGTCAGTGTTAGAGGAGCTCAGCTTAGCCTGCTCTGGACCAGGCTAGTTTCCCAGCATAAGTTGCCACAGTGACTGAGCAATGGTAAATTTGCTTTCTGAAACCAAATTAAGTGACAATAAGTCAGACTAATCGAAATAAACCAGGCTAGTTTAATGAAGCAGCCCCCAGGTCCTATACTCACTGCAGAAGCTCACCTGTGTGAGTGTGTGTGTTTGCAGCGGATGAGCTGCTGATGGTGCTCAGTATCTGCTGGAACTGCTCCTGTGTCAGACACACCACGCTCTCCTTCTGCTGCGTGACTGTGCTGTCCGACTGCACTCTCACAGCCTCGCTGGACCTGCTCTTGGGTCCACCTGTGCTGTTCTGCCCAACACAACTGACAGCTGGTGTGTTTTTGCTTCTTTTTTCCTTTTTGGCTTTGTCTGCTTGAGCAGGACATTGTTTGGAGTTGGTGATTTTGTGTGTTTTATTCCTTGGAGGAATCTGAGCACAAAGAATACAGACCACACACAAGCAACACACAGTTCAAAACAACACACATGTTTGATAACTTCTAGAATTTGCGCGTTACATTGAACACATTTACACAGACTGAGCTCATTGACTTATCTTTTTTTTTTTTTAAACACAAAAAGGTTGCACAGATGTTTACTTACCTGACAAGAGCCCTTCTTATTAGAAGACTTTGATTCAGCACCTGTATAAGACGAGATACACTCTTAGTCGTATGTCTATGTCATGTCATGTGTGACCCTGGAGCACAAAAGCAGTCATAAGTAGCACAGGTATATTTGTAGCAATAGCCAACAATACATTGCATGGGTCAAAATTATAGATTTTTCTTTTATGCCAAAAATCATTAGGATATTAAGTAAAGATCATGTTCCATGAAGATAATTTGAACATTTCCTTCTGTAAATATATCAAAACTTAATTTTTGATTAATAATATGCATTGCAAGTTCACCTTCTTACCATATTTAGCCAACACAAGCCTGGGCTTGCCATTCTCCAGCTCAAACAACAGGCCATCACTGCAAAACAAATCAACACACCTGAGAAGAGTAATGTTACACTAACACTCTGTACACTGTTAAAACCATGCCATTTTTAATGATTAATATGATCAATGAAATCATTAATTGCTACGGGTTTAATAACAAAGTGCCAATGTACACTATATACTTTTTTGCATTATTGACACACTATTAACTTCCTATTTAATACTGTAAAGCTGCTTTGACACAATCTGTATTGTTAAAAGCGCTATATAAATAAAGGTGACTTGACTTGACTATATACCACACTGTATCTTACTGCAAAGGCCAGTCTAAAATAAACAGCTCAGAGTGAATGTTTCAGATGAATCTACAGTACACGCATAACAAAACACTGCATCGTTTAATCATCCGCATTTACGAACCACTAAAGCAGCGTAAAACGCGCTGACAGTTCAATGTGACAAAAGAGCAGCATACTGGATTAAAAACGCAGTGAAGTCAGGTAATATCACTCACCCCAGATTCTTCATCATTTTAAGCCCGCAGTGTTTTGACGCCTGTGCGTTCTGTTGCTGCTCGCGACCAGTAAGCGCTCCTCTGATTGGCTGAGAGGCGGAGTCTCTTCATCTACGGTCCAGCAGCAAACAGCGGGAAGCGCTTTAGCGCCTCTTCCGGTGGAGTGCGGAACGCGACTGGGTCTCATTTAGAAGGCTACACCCTCCGGAGGTCGAATCCTCTGGAGGTCGCATCCTCTGTAGGATGCATATACGAAGTGTACCCAACCTAGTATTAAACGAGACGGCCTTCGTAGGACAGGCGGAAAAGGAAACCGGAAGTATCACGTTGCTATGCCAACACATTTAGAGCATCGTTGCGCTCTCACACTACTTAAATGAAGGAAAATTATTTCTAAATTTGGAAAGTAATTTGGAAAAAAAAAATGCTTTTACTTGTTTTACTTTGTTCAATGTTTGAGGAGCTGCAGCGTACGTACAGCAGGCATCTATTAGAGAAAAAAAGGAGGAGGATATTAAAAACAACGTTTATCCGTTTTTACCGAGGCAAATTAAGGTAAGTTGTAAACACCACGTCTGCGCTTGTGTGTACGTTACATCTGCTGGCGCCGGCATTTTTCAAATTAACAACGGTTGTTCACGGCGACGCAAAGAATTGTGGGTTAGCTGTGGCAGCGAAGGATACACCTCATGCATCCTCCGAATTCCTGTGAAAGAAGGTCGCATTCTATACAGTATAATATACATGTATACACTCAAATAGTTGAAAGAGGAGGATGAATATGCATTTTATTGTAAAATTGCTTTGGATAAAAGCGTCTGCTAAATGCATAAATGTAATTTAATTTAATAATTTAATTTTAATTTAATTTAATTTAATTTAAAATGTTTCTTTATTTTTTTATTTAATTAAATTAGGGATTTTTTTTCTGAATGCATGTTTGCATTTGCGTTAGTTTTTGTTCGTACGCAGCTAAGATGCCGATGTTTTGGTATGTGTACTGAAAACAAAGGTGTAGAATTTACTTTAAAACAATTTAGAAATTTACCTCGAATTTACTTTGAAACAATTTAAACTATTTAAAAACACTATTAATTATTAGATTATTATTCTAATAGATTACTAATTATTAATAGATGAATTATTATTACTAATAGAAATTATTAGTAAATACAAATAATTACAAAGAAACAGAAAGTAATATATTGAATGATTTTTTTTAGATTTTGAAGAAGATAGACTGAAAGTGTTTTTTTTTCTTTTTCTTTTTTTGGTTGTAAAACACAATAATTTTTACAGTGTACAATTTTATAAAGCATATAAAAATGAGACAGATGCCAATAAGAATAATATCAAAACTGAAGTTTTAATACGTCCGACTAAAAATAACCTGAGAAAGAATTCTGCTAAAATATAATATGAGTATGAGCAAAAATACCCCAATTAATGCCCACAGAACAGATTTAGAACTAGATCATTAAAGTTCAAGAAAATCAAAAAAACATGTTACAGTATGTAATGGAGACGGTATATTTTGATCTGCGTGCTGACCTCATGAACTCAAATGTGTCACGCTGACCACCAGAAGAAAAGCTCAGCTACACCAAGACACATGATTAAAGCACAAAAAGAAGAACACTGTGCATATTAGGACCGTAATTAGAGTAATATATACCCTTAAGTAAGTAATATAATGAAGGTACATTTTCAGAGTGTATTTTTGTACTAGAGAAACAATGCATTGTTTTACTTCTACATATATCTGATTGCTAGTAATTTATTCCTATATGTTTATTCTCCTATATATACTGTATGTATGCTGTCTGTAAATGTGTGTGTATTTCTCTGAGGCTCTGTCAGTGTCAGTAGAGGGCAGTGTGTGATGCTCAGACTGTTATACTATCACAATATCTCTCAGGCGCCTGCAGGCAGTGTGTGTTTTAGCTAGAAAAAGGCTTTAAACGCGGATTAACGCACTAGCTAGTCATTAGTTAGTGTTTATAAAACGAGATCGCACCTTTATTTGAACAGCTTTGTTATATAACAGAAAGAAAATGATAGAAGAAATACAGGCCAGGTTAGATGAGAAAGAGTCATTCAGATATCATATAAATTCTCTGTTAGTGACAGATAAAGCAGGGTTTGATAACGTCTAAAGACTAAAATAAAGAAGCAAATCGATATTTTTATGATATTAGTTGCTAGATTAAAAGCTTTATTTTCTCAGGATTAGCCCTGCACGGACGATATTTGTTTGACTGCGATTTATTTAGCATTTAAATTGATCAACTAAATAATCCAGAAGATGTGTTCTCAGCTCCTTATGTTTAATATATATATATATATATTATTTTTTTTAATCTGGTGATATTTTATATATAAAGCAGGTTTGTGAGATCTGTTTGTGTGGGTTAGTTAGCATCAGCCTTAGCATCCACATACTAGACGTGTAAAAGAGATTTAGCCGATAAAAGAGTAAAATAGTAATTGAAATCTTAACATTATTATCAGGCATTTATTTACTGTTTTGAAGTACAGAGGGTCTGTGACAGTTCCGTTAAATCATATTAAATCTGTTCTGCTGATCACATCTGAAGACATTAGCCGGCGAGCTAACACGAAGGACATCAGGAGGATTTTACACCAAAACACTGACTTATTTATTTACTCATTTATTAATAACGAAATATATCAAATCGTCGTGAAAGAAGGTAGAAGGCTTTCCTTGAGGAGGAATTAACATCAGGTATGTACATAATGACCTAATTTCCTATAATGTCTGTTTTTAAAGGTTTAATAATTACTGTTTTTGATTTTTGAGTGGATAAATGAGTTATTTTGTGATGTAATGACTGATTAGCACATGTATGATGATGTTATTACATGATGCATTTTGTTAAAGGAAGGTCACGTGTATAATAACGTGCTGGTTTTGAGTTTATTTTTGGACATATTGTTATTCCCTGTGATTATATACCATCCTTATGTCCGTAATAGATGATTTCGTTGATGATGGGCACATGAGCACTGGACCATTACATAAGTCTCACATTGGAGTAGAAACGTGACTTCATGGTTTGCGTGTAAAGTTGCGTAGCTATATGTTTATATGTGCGTCAGTGTTGTGTTTTCAAGTTTATCTCAAATATTGTTACGTGCACATGAGCTGGGATTTGCTTCTTAGTTAATTGCCTTGATTAATGGAGCTATTTTGAGCACATTACCTTGGAGATGTTTGTTTTTATTTTTTTATAGTCTTTCAAAGGACATTTGTGTGAGACTGAATGTTTGATTGAGGATTTATTTTGCTTCAGACTGGGTTTACAGGTGAAGGATGCTGATGTTGTCTAAAGCTGAGAAGAAAGAAACCCGTGCATTGTTGTTTTAACTGAAACAATGTCCATCCTGGACAGTCACGTTTTATTAAAACATTATGTAATCGCGTCCCCTGATTAATTAGACACAAATGTACATGTTGCTAAGAGATAGCAGTGTTAATCTGAGCTAGGGATGTAAGGATACCACTAATCTAGTAGTTGGTACTGATACCACCAAAAGTACAGGATACTTGATACCTAAGCCGTTACCATGGTTTAAAATAAATAAATAAAAAAGAACAATAATACTTAAACATTACCTCCTTTATTTAAACCTTTTAACATTACAAAAACACGACATCAGTGTAACATGGCCTTCAAATAATAAATAAAATGAAAGCGTTTAGCATAGTGTTGTCTCTGTACCTACATTTCAGTAGTCGTTACCAATACCAGTACCAAATCCCACGGTTCGGTACGATAGAGAAAAATATTGTAATGCAATTAATAATTATAAGTAAATACATTAAACCAGTATGTAGCCTTCAAATATTGTTCAATTATGTAAACATTGTATGAAAAATCTCAAATGAAAGTAATAAAATAACACGTTACAGGTAACAAGACTCAAAAGTGTGCGAGTCCGAAATTTTCGTATGCGTTTTTAAAGTTTTTTTCCGTATTCGTCATCCTTTCCTATCAAATGCTTGCTACAGATGAGAAAACGCAGAAAATCGAACCCGATCCGAATTTTTTTATGACGGACGAAAGTTTCGGAGGCAGTGTGTAAACATGATTGACACAACGTGAGCTCGTATTTATTTTTTAGTGCGTGGAAATTTTGGATGAGAATTTCGGACTCAAGGCCATTGCACACCGAGTTTGAAATTTTCACACGTTGAAAAAATAGGCCTAAATACGAGCTCACGCTGTGTCAATCACGTTTACACACAGCCTCCGAAACTTTCGTCTGTCATAAAAAAAAAATGCGGATCGGGTTCGATTTACTGCGTTTTTCGCATCCATAGCTAGCATTTTGAGAAGTGTTTTGACAATTCAGAGCCACCGTACAAGTGAACGGCAAAATCCAGAATGGCGATTGTCAAGTTGATCCACTTCGTCTCGCAGCACAAAGCACTGTAAAGATCTTGCACACTGAGTTCACAGAAATTGGTGGTCTTCTTTTTAATATGTGGCTAGTATCGCTAGCAAAGCATCAAATTGAGACACCGACATCCTGAAGTAAACTTTGAATCGCCCGTGATAATCCCACTGCTCCTTAATTTATTAATTTAATTTATTTTTAATTATATTTAATTTAATTTATTAATTCATTTTAGGGCTGGGTTTTGACACAAATTTCACGATTCGATTCTCATTCACAAGCTTGCGATTCGATTCAATGTCGATTATTTTGGATACATATCAGGGACAGCACATGCCAAATATTCTCAAGGAAAAAAAATCTCTCGACTAATGCTGTAAAATATACATGAGTCAGTTGGTACTACATTATAATATTGAAGGTTAAAATTGACTGATTTGTGCTGTACAACTGCTTAAATTGCACTTAATTAAGTTTTTATAATAATTAAGTTACAACTAAGTGATTTTTTTTTTAAATATACACATTTAAATAGTGGCTGTCATAAAAACTTGGACTGATTTATTCAAACATAAATAAAACATTAAAGAACAGTAAAAAATGATAATGAATGTTATATGGTGCATATATTTAGCAAAATGCCCCTACAGTTTATTTTTCTGGCTGACTAACGAGTTTATGGTCACCGAATATGCTTTCTGAGGTAAATGTGGCATTACATGAATTGTTTACAAGCTGTTATATTGATGTCTTTGCGCGGCTGAAACACTGATTGAGCGATTACGTGAGACAGGGTACGGATTGTAAAGTTGTACTTAGGGATGCACCGAAATGAAAATTCTTGGCCGAAACCGAACAAAATTAAACACTGGGCCGAATACCGAATACGGTTTTTCGAGTTTTTTTCCCCATGTATTTTGCCAATTTTTTTTTCACCATTGCATAAATTAAAAAGCCAAAATGTCCTTTTTACTAGTGCTGGGCGGTATACCGGTTCATACCGAATACCGGTGTTTATTTTTGTTATGATATTAATTTTTTAAATACCGCAATACTATACCGCAATACTACATACGGTCTATGTCACTTAAACAATGTTCGGAACGCGACACTGTTTGAAAGGGGTTCCTTTTCACTGTTGCACTGTGGTGAGGGAACAGCTGCATGTGTTACTAAGCGTGAAAGTTCCGAAACTGAAGCTGTAGAACTAATAGAACGTGATGACACAGAAGAACTCATCC